>NC_046167.1:37327410-37491640 GCF_011064425.1 Rattus rattus
ATTAATACACTTATATTCAGATTTCTAAGAGAAATACCCAGTAAAATCTCAAAGGATAAACATTTTAAAAGTAAGAAGTGGCATAAACAGCTGAAAAACAAACCAAGCAAACAAAAAACACTAGCAAACTACAGAATGCAGGCAAACCAAAACAAGAAAATGTCAGAGCCGGGTGGATATTAAAGGGACATGAGTCCAGGAAGAATGGCAACAGTGACTGTGAGTTTACCATAGCTACCTCTGCCTTTGGAGGTTTTAAAAATGTATTAACCTGACAGCAGGAAGTGTTATACAGATTGCCCCCCTGACAGGGCACCAGTCGGGTCTCAACACTTTGCTATCTTTCTCTTTAGTATTAGAAACTCAAGAAGTGAATTAAGCTGGCCAGGTGCAGATTTGGGTAAGTATGCCTTCTCCTACGATTGCCTCACCTTCCTAAGAAAGGTCTGAGAACTCAGGGGCAGCTCAAGAGCAGAGCTGAACGCCCCACTTCCTTTTCCCAGCTACTTTCTTTTAAATGTGTGATGTCTGATGTATTATTAATCCCAAAACATGGACCAGCAAGGTCGCCAAAGAGAGGACAGCTCTCTCACAAATGATCTGTTTACTGTGTAGTACCACACAAGCTTTGCCTGAAACAGTCCTACTTAAAAGCTCAGCTCTCAAGTGGAAGAATATTTTATTTGGTCAATTTTTGAAAATAATGACATTAATTCTATAACTAAACTAGGTGATTAAGACAGCAGGCAATCTACTGAAGGACTAAGCATTGAAAGGCACTTCTATTAATTATGACACAGACAAAGCTGGGAAAAGTACAAAACACTACAATGCCAGGTAACCTTTAAGGTAGACACACCACGGCATTCTAAAGGCTAAGATGGGATCATTCAAAGGAATGACTGGGTGCGGATAAATCTGCTGGTACATGCCTTACCTTATTTTTGACCGTTTATGGAACCATTTAACAATAATAACAAAATATGTAAACTACAGCAATCAAAATAAAAGGGAGGAGAGGAAGCCATAGGCACACTCTGCCAGCTGACGCACTCCCTCCCCGCATCTTTAGTCTGTGCAATGCTGAACTTCTCTTCTGTAACACTGGTCTGACCAGAGCACCCCAGGCACGGTGAGTGGCAGAAAAGGAAAGCACCAAGGAAGTCCCCACTGAGTCTTCAGTCACACACTGTGCACCGTGCTCCAGTGCAGTGCCGCCTAGCAATGAGCACGGCTCACTGAGGCAGTCTGCTGAGAAGTCTGAGCACAGCCAGCTTTCGTATTAGTTTCATTTCAAAGGATAATATATATGTTCTACATTTGTATTTCAAGGGAAAAGTGTATATCGAAGATATATTTCAAAGGATACTGTACACACACACACACACACACACACACAAACACACACACATATATGTATATGTATATATATATATATATATAATATTTAAAGTGGATTTGTTTACAATGCAATGTCCTAATAATATTTTGGTAGCAAAGCCCCACTAAACTGAAATTGTCTAAATACACACAGCCTCTCAATGACTTTTTAAATAATTATATCAGTGAATTAGTCAGAATGCAGCAGGGCAAAGACCTGCTTGACTATTAAACCATAAAGTGCTTTTGGCAAACACCTTATCCTGAATCCCATTTGCTCTCACTGTCATAGACTTCTATTGATTCTGTTTAGTTCTTTTTTTTATTTTTTGCATAGAATATGTTGTTCGAATTATTTAGTTGATTTATAAATAAGAAGTTTTAAAGTTTCCTAGCAAAATACACCTTCTTTAGTAAAAAAAAAAAAAGAATATGAATTTTCAATTGATATAGTGTAACTTTTAAAAATGTAGAAGCATGTTCCATATTTCAAATGAATATATTTCTCTAGAGAATTTTCCTCATCATCTTCCAGCCAACTCCCTCTGGGGCTTGAGCCCTACATGCTGATTACTGGCTCCGGCATATTTTATGAGAGCATTATAAGCACCCACGGTATTGAAACCTTGAGAAAGACATTTAAATAAAGTAATGAAGACAGCAACCTCGGAACGAAGGCCTCCAGTTGCACGCACAGGCAAGAGGCAGCCTCGCCGAAGAGCAGCCCCCACAATGCCTGCAGTGACCTCCCTGCTGACCTGCAGAGACCACTGTCTCAAGGGGTGACAGACAATTTAGTCCTTTATCCTTTTGTCATTGAAAATGACTCCATGGCTATAAATTCTAATCAAGTCAATCTGAACAGCAATTTGAAAACAGAAAATTTTCTAACGCATGATTTTGGACAAAGCTAAGTAGGAGGAAAAGGAAAAGAGACAAGTGTATTTCCTAGCATGGAGAATTCATTGACCCATCTTTCAACTCTTTTCTAATAGTTCACAGACAAATGATATTGAAAATGCTCACTCTTGAGAGCATCATCATAATTTTTGTTAAGCGAGAAAAATAAAAGCTATAATGTTATAGGAGAAAAACAGCCATATTTTTTAAATACAACGTCCATAAAGGATGTGTTTCTCTTTCGGTTCAACATTCTGAGCTGTGTGTCTCACTCACAGTTGTGTGATACAACAGGAAAATAAGCCACTCTGCCCAGCATGGCTGCCCAGGGTAGCTAGAACTTAAATACAAGCAATCATAGGGTTTACCTTGAAACAATACGAATTGTCCCAGGGGAAGCACTGTTCGTAAATCATTTTCAAATCTCAAATACATAGAGAGGAAATATTTAGGATCTGTTTTATGAGGTCTCACTTCTTCAGTTGAGAATACAGATATTTTTCCAGGGATATATATTACTTTTATCTTTTCTGCAGCCTTTCCCTGACCAAGTGGTGGATACTGCCATTTGAATTTTAGCATCCTGCTTGCTGAATGTAGGACACTAAATGCTTGATGGGTGTAACTACAAGTGAGGCTCCGCATTGACATGAGCAATATAAATGTCACCAGAGAAACACGGCAGCCCTTTCCCTTGGAGATTGTCTGCCAAAGGCCAGTTTGGGGGTACAGTTTCCAGTGTGTACATCACTAGTCCCATATTTGGTAACTGGCCCTGCGTGGCATCAGTCATTTGATCGTGCGGCTAGAGCACTGTGACACAGCACCAGTTTCTCTAATAATTCTTCCACGTGCAAGCCTGCACTCAATCTATCCACCGTTTTCTGTGGCTCAGAATGTAGCGGGATATGCTCATAAGCTGAAAATGGAGGTACTTTTCCATGGGCTTTATAAGAATAAATAATGCAAACTTAATGATATTGCAGAGAACTGCCTCACCGAATGTCTCTCAATGAAATGTGGATTTATCTCTCTTAAGTGTACTTCAGTTTCCACGGCTGTTCAAGTTAAGCAAAATGCTACCTCTGATGTAATTACTTTATAAAACACAAGGGCCCTTTTCTGAACTTTCTACTTAGGCTGGCATATGGCTCCTTGTTCCTCCTTCCGGCATTCTGAGGGGCTCAGAGCATTGAAACATTCCGCACAGTATGTTTCCCTTTGGATGCAGTTAAGTACAGAGGTGCAATTTAAGGAGAGGCATAAAAAGCCCAATGGTTCCTGGGATTTCCTTTGTTTATCCATAGAGGGCATCAGTATTAGCCTTTCTCCTGCAGTTTTGGGCCGAAGATGCCATACTGTGAGAAAGACAGGTCTGTCCTCTGGGCTACTAATTTGAACAAGACCCAGATGGGTGGACAAGCTTTAAAGAAACCCATTTATACTGAAATTTCAGGTGCAGTAGGAAAACCAAGCTCTTCCTGTCCCCTGTTATTGTATAATGTCTCTTCATGACGCTAAACATTGCAAAATGCACAGGATTTGCCCTGATCTGTCCCTTCCATACCAGAAACATGGGCTTTTAACAACACGAAGGAAAATAGAGGCACCGTGGCTTGAGAAAGAAAAGGCAGAAAGACCCTTGTGTGGAGAAAAGCTAGACTACTCAGGAACAACACAATTCTCTGTTATCAAATAAAAAACACATCCGGAACTACATCTAAAACCATAACACAATGCCCCAGACATCTACATGCTAAGGAAAACAGAATATGCCAGCACCATACATTTTATCTTTAAAATCCCTAAAAAGACTAGGTGACAAATACTTTACGTTTACAAGGTTGTGTAAACTAAAATTTTCAATTTTAAGTCTTAGTCAAAGTCTTAGCACTATTCAAAAGTAAAAGTACAATCGTCCCAATAACTAGGACATCCTTGTAAGACCGGTGAGTGCTCTCTGCTCTGTGTACTTTGTATAATTTCTGTCTCTGGTGTCTTCGTTTTTTTCCTCAAGTTTTCAAGACTGTTAAATCAACTTGTTTCTTCTCTACCTAGTTGAAAACTGGGAATGATTCACATCGTGTTTATAAAGTAATCTAGAGGAGAAAGACAAGCTAGTAAAACATCTCGAGGCAGATTATGGGAATTTTATTGGACTCTCTCATACACTCAGAAATTGAGAATCTCCAAAATGCAAGTAGGTTCCTTCCCAAGTCCTCTGTGAGTTTCCAGTTTAATTATGACTCCTTGGTCTCTGGCATCCCAGAAAAGAGTCCACTTAAAATATGTTTCCAGGGAACTTTTTAAAAAGTCCATTTGCCCCCTCAGGTCTTTCAAAGCTTTCTTCACTGTGCATGCAGACCAGTAAAAGTGGAATATGGAATGTGGAATGCAGACCAGTAAAAGTGGAAAAGTGGAATGCGATATAGTTCTCAACACTGAAAAAAATCTAAATAAATACGATGAAATCCGTCATCCCTTGATCTCTTCAACTACAAACCAAATTTGACAAAATACACTTATTTTAAAAAATACATGAAATCTTTATAACACATACTTTAATATCTGCTGTTTTGCTGAGGTGAAGATCTCCTGCTTTTTTTAAAGCTAAAGCCTTACACAGTGTAGTCAGTATCAGAGGGGGCTGCATGTGGACTTTAGCCTTCCTGTAATTGATAATTTTTCCTGATTCCTCTCATTAGCCTCTTAAAACAAAATGAGTGTTTTAAGGCATAACTTTGCACACAGCTAAAGTCTTAAACTACAACTACAAACTTCTACAGAGTGAATTGTTAAAACCTCAGAGCCTAGGTGAGGAGAATTTGGTTATAGACTCCATACCTTTTGCACTAAGAGTGACCACTGGGTTTCTTAAAACTGGAATCTTTCTTAGGGAGAAAAAAATCAGTATTTTTTCCAAAAGAAACATCCAAAATAAAGTTTCTGTGTGGTTCTCTTCTGGTGTCTACCTGAACATTTGTAAGTAGACGGGTGTCCTCTGTGAAACCGGTTGAGAGCTGCTCATCTCTCAAGAAAGTGTTCTCTAAAAAAAAAATCTATTTTTAAACTAAATTAGCATTCTTCACCAAGTATTTTATGCATGGATGTTGTTTGATTCCAAACTTTAGCGCTAATTTTTTAAATCTGAGAGCAAACAGTTTTCTGCTTGTTTGTGCTAGGTTAGTTGTACAGACATATAGACAGACACACTTGAAAAATAATTAAAAGCAAGTGTGTCAGAGACTGCTGTTCCGAAAACCTAATGTCACTCAGAAGCATAGAGTACTTGTGCAGCAGACATCTCACAGCAGCCATCACTCGGCACGTGCCTCAGCAGCCCGCTCCCCTCTCTGATTAGAGATCACAGTAGTTGGAGTTGGCTTAGAGACTGTCATGTTTGAATGACAGATGTCTCAGCTGAAGTGGCCCTCTGCTTGTTCTCCTTTATGAAACAGATTCCTAAAAGGTCCTGGGCTGTCGCCATGGTTAGCATGAGGCTAAAATATGTTAAAGAGAGGGGTTAGGGGAGAGGGGTAGGGGATATTCTGTTCCCTCAACCTTTTTAAAAGAAGAAATACTCACTCAGATGGTGATGACAAAATGTGTTTCGTTGAGCCTTGCCTGTAGCCACCTTTGTTTACCTGGCACAGAGCGATTTGTATTGACATTTTCAGTTCTCCTCTCTCATCTTTTGACTACAAATAATAACTCTTTGCTCTCCTTCCCCTTAACAAAAGGCTGCAAAGCAACCCGAAACCGAGTCGATATTTATTCAATAAATGTTAACCAATTCACGCAATAGAACTGATTTCCTGATGATTATTACCATTTGTTCTTTCTTTTCATTCTTCTGTTTTGTTCGACTAATTTCCAACCTGGGCATGGCAACACTACTTGACAAGTCAAATGGGCAGTAAGTAAGTTCCTTGTTGGTAAAAAAAAAAAAAAAAAAGTTTGGAGGGCATCCTCCCAGACAGCTGAACAGGCTTCCGTGCCTTAGCCCCTCTAAGATGCGAAGCTCCTCTTTAGCACTTACAAAAAAATTGAATGAAAAACAGGAGGAAAGGGGGGCTGGGGTGGTGGTGGCTGGATTGCTCTTCCGGACAACATGGTAGGACTGAAATGAAATACCTAGACAGACTTACCGAAGAGCTTGCTGGGAGTGTCCTCGCTGTCATTTGATTCCACGGGCGCAAGCAGGGGCTCATTCAGCTCGCTGTCTGAAGTAGCAGCCTTGTCCTCACCTCTCAACTCCGCATTCATTTCACTCCGCACTGACAGCAAGGGCTTACTGACTTGTCCAGCTATCATTGGATCCTAGGATGGGGGAAAAGAGCGAAGGGGAGGAAAAAGTGGCAGCTTTAGAGAGCGTGTCCTCTCTCTCTCTCCCTCTCTCTCTTGCACACACACTCTCCCTCTCTCCTCTCTCTTATCTCTGCCTGCTCCTGCTGTTATTGCTGGCTGCAGTCAAGTGAAGAGCTATTACAGATTCGATGAGTTCTCCATTACTCCCCTCCCTATTAAAGCTCAACTAGCATGTGAGAGATTCAGGAAGCTTCGGAGGGAAAAGGAAGGGAAAGAAACTTCTTTGCAAGCAGGCTAACCAACACAGCTTTAATTGTAGGATGTGCTTTTGTAAGGATGTTTTTACATCTTGTTCTGTCTTTAATGAAGTAAGGGGGAAAGAAAGTGCTGGCGTACTCCAGCAACGCACCTCTTTAGAAGGGGCACCCTATGGAGGGAAAGGGACTATTTTAAGAAGCCTTCTCCCTGGGGGAGAAGCAATTAAACCCTATCCCAAGAGTAGAGAAAAGAGACAGGAAAAGAGAGCGCCTGCTACAAGCTTTCAGTGGACTAGGAGATATTTCTTATGTAAATTCTCTGAACACACTTAGAAGTTGGCTACAGGGGTCCCAGACTGGGGACAGAGGCTGACCCCAAATCAAATGCACATTCTAAAGCAAACAAAACACAACAGATATACGGAAATTGCTTTACATTTTTTAAGAAAGTGGGAAAATACTTACAAACTGTGTTCAATAATTCAGTTACCTAGAGCATCATACACCCACAGCATTAAAGAAAAAGGAGTCAAGAATCACCTCCAGGAAAAATAAAAGGAAAAACTTTTCTCCCCCAAAATTTAGCACGCCTTTATCTTTGGCTCAATTAGACGGGCATGTTAGGATGAGAAATAGTCCTCACATCTAGCCTTTAGTCCACTTGCAAACTAAGATTGCTTTGGCACTGATATCAGATGCAGAGGCAAAGCAAAGCAAAAACTGCCTTTTCCCTTCGTGTTCTGGGAGCTATTTATTGTCAAGTTTATGCCTAAATGGTTCCTGAGCAGGAAACAGGTGACGTGCAGGCGCAGGTGGAGCAGCACGCTCCCTGCCCATCATCACATGGGTCGTGCTATGCCCGTGCTGCTGCTTTTTTTCTTTTTAATGTATTCATGCCTGAAAAGTGAATTTGATATGACACATGATAATCTATGAAAATGTTAATCAATACAAATAGTTTAAGCTGTCATCAAATGCACTTCTTTAGTCAATACTCATACCTCTGAAAACAATGTCACTGTCACCAGGGCTTAATTTGCACAGCACTTAAATATTGGACTCTGTGCATCAATGCACTCTTCTTCAAATACTGTAGGTAAACACATTTTCTCCCTATTTAAGGCTGAAGCACTCAGCACGCATTTAGCTGAGCCGAATCCTCCCTTTTGAATACCTTGATAGGTCCACTGGAGGGCAAAATTAATACTTAATTGAATCTCACAGTCATCAAAATAATCAATACTTTTTTATTATTTATTCTTTATAGTCTGTTGACTGTTTCAAACCTCTGAGGGAATGGTGGAAAGGATTCATGGCTTTGAAACACTGTCATTTAACAAGGTAATTTTCAGTGGGGCATTAGGGGTTGTGAAACATATAATAAAACAAAAATGGTGGCTTATAATAGGAAGAAAGAGAAGAATTATATTTCTGCCATCTAACAAAACAGGATAAATAAAAAAAGCAAGTGCAGAGAGCAAGGCAGGAGGGGGATGAGGGAGAAGAGAAAGGCTGGCTTTTGAAGGGTTTTATCATATCAAGAGCAGAGCTGAGCTTTCATAATGCTGACATTTCTCATCCTGACAATCCTAAACAAGTGGAAAGGATGCGATCGCAGATATCATCTTTCATCACATTCCCCAGCCTAAGAACCAACATGACAGCTCCTCGGCCCTTTACACTGTTAATTACTAAATAAAATACTACTCTCTGTCAACATCAGATTATTGTAGATAGCAACCACAAACATTTCTCCATTGTTCCCCCCCTGAAGCTGGGATACCTACCTTGAACTCTTTAGAAAATAGATTAGGCTTGTCTCAGTGTATTGTAAATATTTGAAATAGAATCAATGTAATCAATGCGGTCGACCCATGGTATTGTCAATCTAAATTTACGGTGATAGATTAGTATCCCAGGCACTGGGTATGTTGGCTGGATTTTGGAGCACTTGGCATTGGGAGGTGAAGAGAGAGACTGACAAAAGACAAAGGAGATGGGAAATTCTCAAATTTCCCCAGAATTTCTCCCTGTGTGTTTGTTGTTTTTCGTTGCTGCTGTTGTTCTGATTTAGTAAGTAGTCTGGGAAAGGAACAGCACTGGTTATCTCATTGTATTTATATTGTGCACGTCACAGAACATAAGAACCCAGGTTTAAATTCCAGAATTTTTTTTTTACTTCCCAAAATGCTGAATACCGGAGGGGGTGTAGGACATCCCATCTCTCTGGCTACAATGCTTATTTGTGTGGCTTCCAAGGGGTGTAGATGATGAACCTCTGTTAGGAATACAATCCTGTCAGCCACACAGGATTACTCATGTGTCAATGACTATCTGGGAGGACACAAAGAGGAGTATCCTCCCTCGTTAGTTGTGAAGGGTCAAAACTGAACCTGGAATTTCACAGAAGAGCTGAGGTGAAGCTGCTAAGTTGACTTGTACTGAAATATGGCAAAACTGTGCAAAGTATGTCCTGTCAGGTGGTGCAAAGTATGTCCTATCAGGTGGTGCATATGTCCTGTCAGGTGGTGCATGTTCACTGGACAACAGCTTTCTTTTCTTAAACCACCTTCATGTACTTCATACATGGTTAGATTGCCAACCAGGTCTATCAGTGACGTAAGCTCTGGAAACAGCTTGTCATTAAAGTGCTCATTTGAGCTTTCACTTTACAGAACACTTTATAGTTCCTATGTCATAGCTGAATACACACACACACACACACACACACACACACACACACACACACACACACAAACATACACACGACATGGTTAAATAGCAAACCCCTAGCGAGTCAGAAAGCAGATAACTTTGAATCACAGCTGCAGTCACTGGGAAGTTCATTTGAAAATGTTCCACAAGCAATGACCACTGAGTACAGACTCACCGGTGAACAGGGGAGTATCTCTTTCAGGTAAAACTGGGCTTAGAACTTAGTGTCTCTGCAAAATGCTATGGTGGTCTGTGAAAACTTTTCTGCAAAGGACAGTGTCCCAATATATACCCACATAGTATCTCGAAGAAATGTAAGAAAGCTATAACTTCAACATTTCTAAGGAATTCCACAGCAGCAAATAGGAAAAGAAATGGCTGAAATGAAAAATTAAATACCAAGTAATGAAACTTCCATGCTTAAACACTTGAAGTTTTATTACTGCAGTAGAAGAAATGAAGGCCTCTTTTCCATTTGACTATCAACATTGGTAGAAGAAATTGGTCCCATATTTAAGTGTTGATAGAATAGGGACAGTGCCTATTCCTCTGCTGTGCATATACAAGGGTCATTAGAGACTGAAGAGGAAAAGAGTGAAAAGAGAAATAAGAAAGTAAGAAATAGGAAATAAGAAATAAGAAAATAAAAAATGGGAATTATTCCATTGGCAAAATTTGAAGAAAATTTTTACCACATCCTAGAGTGAATAGCAGGACTGTGCCCTAACATCAAAACAGCATGATGCTACTTAGATCTCCTTCAGGTATGCTTAAATAAAATAGACCACTCATTTAGTGTCTTTGCCAGACAAGCTCTTCAGATGTATCTGCTCTTATACAAACTAAGCAAAGTATTAGCCATATTTTATGAATGAGGAATTCAAGTTCAACAAAGCTGAATGACTTGAGCCTAAGACACATGACTGAGTTTTAAGGCTAGATTTCTGGCTTTACTAGATGCTCCTCTTCATATTGCCCAGGAACCATTGACAGGAATTTGTGGTTATCCCAAGGCCTGAAATAGGAACCAAAAAGTCAGCATGGCCACAGCTGGCGCTCGACAACCAATTCCAGAGTGGGCTGTGTGTGTTATCTTCCTCCCTGCAGAATGGAAGACAAAAATATGTCTGTGGATGGCTCTGCTTGGGCAGAGTGCATGGAGCAGTGCAGTACAGGAGTCAGGACTCTGATTCATGTAGTGTCCCATGTAGATAAGCACAGCAAGCCATGCAAACACCACCAGCCTTAGTGATCTCATCTTAGACATTAAAGGCTGGAATGAGACAGTGTTTCCCATGAATCGTGCCATAAAACACTTGTCTCAAAGATATTCCCAATAAAGGTTCAGTTGTGTCCATCCAGCGTATATTCTCTTTCAGTTTACTGTGTACTGATTGGGTGCAATCTCATCAGACTAAGTTCTGTTATCCTTTAATATAATTTTCACTAGAGAGTTCCCAATGCGATCCTACCCACATTTTGTTAAACAAGTAGCTTCAGGACACTGTATTTCTTGTGGAGAATCCAACATGGGCTTTTGCCAGTTTGCTTAAAATAGTGTCAGATAAAGAAAGATAGAATAATTCAGCTCAAGACTTCCAGTAAGTTGATAAAAAATTTTTGGAAGCATAATCACTCTCATTTTCTAGTCAGAGAAAGTAGAGAGAGTGGGATTATGAATTCAGCAAAGCACCCGTGTCCAGTGGCAAGCACTCAATGGAAACAGCCACGCCCCTCTTAGCTGAACCTGAGCTAGGTCCAGCATATTTTTGTGAACAAACCAAGTATGAAACTGACAGTCGAAGGTGCTTTTGGAGACAATATAAATAACTCAGGCAGTCCTCAAATTATCCATGAAATTTTTCTTTGGTTGTATGATAAAATTACCCACACCAAAATTTAATAGAAATATTTCCTATTACATAAAGAAAGTGTATGTTACATTTTTCCACTCTAGAAATACATGTTCTCATCTAGGAAAAAATAAAGAAGCAAATTATCTATCTTCAGTTTGATATGTAAACACAAGATCATATTTACTGTTTAATTTTTCTCACAGAAAAGAGAAAATATCAAAATAGAAAATAATTAAGAGGAAGAAACCAGCTTTATAGATTTATTAATTTATAGTGGATTTAGAGACTGATCTAGTCAATAGTGAAGTCTGTTATTTTAAACACCGAGAACAAGTTTTCTCTTTTTTTCATCAGTAATCATGCTAAGTAATTCAGGTCTCAGCATGTGTAACATATTGAAGAGTATTTCCTCCCCAAGTTTTCTTTTTTTCTCCCCCCCTCAAGTTTTAACAATGATCAGAAATCTGTATCACAATGAACCTCACAAAGACTCCACGCTTGCCCTTGAAGATAGTCCCTCAGTAATTTACCCAGAAAATGTTGACCTGAATCTGGAATTCTTTTGTCAAATCAACAATCCTAACTCTCACCCTTTACCTTGTGCCACTATAGTCAGAATAGTGAGATTTACGTACTTCTATCCTCAAATGCATGAGTAGTCTATGAAACAGAGCACAGTACTCAAAACTCAAAAAGAACGTTGGACTCATATAGTGGCTCTCTAAAAAGAGCCCGCTAAAACTCATGGCTGTGTCTCACTTTAGTACAAACTACCCACAAGGCCATGAGTGAAACTCTGTCTCTTCAGTATTGATTTGTATATCAAAATGGCATTCTATATCTCCTAAAATATTGTGAGACTCAAATAGATAGTACCTATGAATACACTCAAAGGGTAGAGTATGTTGTAGAGGGAGACCTTTTTCTACAATGCTACTTTGCCACATAAAGCCATGACTTCTCTTAATTATCTCTCTGTGCCTTCAATTTGGAGTAGGAGTCACTGTCACTGAAGGAGAAGATTCTACTGTTTACTGTAGTGGATCTGCTCCTTACTTCCAAGGCCCTCACTTCCTGAATACCAGCAATGTTTGCTGCTAGTTCTCTTAAGGAGAAGAAAAAAGGGATAAATATGGTGCCTCTGTTAGGAAGATGCCCTGGGATAACACTTTGCCTCTTCTTCTATATTCTCCAGACTTTCTAGGCATTATTTACTTATGATCAATGCAGAATCATATGGAAGGGGCAGGGGAAAGACAGTAAAATATTTGATTGCAGGGATGAAGAGATTGCTTAATGGTTAAGAACACTGTCTGCTCTGGTCCTCAGTTCAATTCCCAGCAACCACATAGTACCTCACCACCATCTATAATGTGGTGCCCTCTTCTGGCATCCAGATGTACATGCAGATAGAGCACTCATAAATAAGTAAATTTCTCTTTCTTTCTTTCTTTCGTTCTTTCGTTCTTTCTCTTTCTTTTTTTCCCATTGGTTGTTTTTGTGACTGGGAATGACATTTTTCTTACCAAGGGTAAGTTTAACATATGACCAGCTTAAGCATCACTTTCCTCTAGTACCTCATCAGGTACATGAGTCACAACCCTCTCTTCCTAGAGCTCTGTCCTTCTCCAGTTGCCACTGTGTCACTTACACCTAAGCAGTTCAAGAGGACAACACCTAACGGCTATATCTGATCACAAGTCAGAAGCAAAACTGTATCAGCAGGAGTGTGCAGGTTGAGATAACAACACAATGATCAGACAAATAAGTCTTTCAGTTCTAGGCTTCTGCAACACACCTATGCAAAACTGCTGTTGGACATGCCTCATCTAGAACACCACCTTCTACAGCATGTTGGCCTATCGGAAGTTAGTGTGACTGTAGAGACAATCTGTATGGACCATGCTTCATGTCTACTTATGTGGGAAGAGAGGGAGACACTGATATTGACAACCTAATAGCACCATCAATTCGATTTCTGCTGCCTCGTGTGAAAGCATCAATACAAGTTCAATCTGGCTCATCTGAACTGGGTCTTTTGGTAATGGGGTTATGCAGCAATATTGATGCTACACCCAATTACCCTATATTCATATAATCTTCATAATCTCATGGCTTCAATTGCACATCTGGCCTTAATCAGAATACAGCTCTACAGCTCTACAGGAAGTGAATTTGCATTTAGTAATTTGAGTGGACAGCTGCTAAGGAATTACAAAAAGAGATTAGTCAGTCTGTTTTAACTAAAATTTAATTTTAATGTCTGAAAATTTCTAGATGTATCTTATGTATGTTTGTGGTTGTTCATTCATGTTTGTTCAGCATCTGAAACTTTTGCAAAAGTGAATGACATAGTCATCTCTCAGAATGAGAAAATCTGATCGTGAATCCAGGATTTTCAAGCCAACAACTGAAATATCTTAAGATTTTTAGAGATTTGCTTTTAAGACCTCAAAGAGAGTCAGGACAACCGAAGTACCTACTTTATTTTAAAAACTACAAAGTCTTCAGGATACTCAAAGATAGTTTTTACTGGGCCTACCATGTTACATCTCTAAGATAGTTTATTTTTGAGTGAGTGTGTGTGTGTGTGTGTGTGTGTGTGTGTGAGTGTGTGTGTGAGAGAGAGAGAGAGAGAGAGAGAGAGAGAGAGAGAGAAAGAGAGACTCATAGAAGGTTTTGGATCTCTAAATGCTGGAGTTAGAAGCAGTTGTGAGATGCCTAACTAGAGGACTAGGAACCCAATTCGGATCCAGAATTACTGTACCATCTCTCAGGCCTCCTGTGTTGTGTCTCAGATGTGACAAAGTCATAATATATTTTCTAATGGTTAATCTTTAGCAGGCAGAATCCTCAATACTGAGTAATCTGTCTGTTACAAGCTAGGCTCCCAGTCACAATGCATTTTGATTGATTCACTAATAGTAAAGGAAGCAAGGGGGAGGAAAAGAAGGAGATGCATAAGAGAAGAGCTACCTTCAAACTGGGCAGCAGAGAAACTCAACAAAGGAAAGGCTCAGCATGGCCCCAGGGAACAAAGGGCTCCTGCCTCTGGGTCAGGCTCTGGTCTCCGTCTCCCTGGGCTTTCTGGAAGAATCTACCCACAACTGGAAGTTCACCACACAATAAAATGTCCTCCCAGCCTCTTAGCCACTCAAGAGTTGTTTATAAAAACACACACTTGTATTTCAAGGTTGATTTTTATTATGAATTTTCGAGTTCTGTCATTTAAATAAGTATCTTAAATATGAGTGCCTCAAATTCCATCCTTCCTTCAAAATAACGGAGTTAAAAACTTTTCTTTACAAAATATCTGCTTTCCCATATTTCTGATTTCCATAAATAAATAGAAAAATCCATCCTGCCCCCTGCTGACCAATTAATAATTCTAAAATTCCAGTTCAAAGTCTCCCTGTGTTCATAGTACCTTCTGAGTTGGTTCCAAATTTCCATGTAATATGCCAGGTCCTGATCTACCTCTCCTGTTGGATGCCCTGCTGTGTGCTCTGTAAACCATAGACTGTGCTATCCACATTCTGCTGTTGTAAAATTGTGGAGGTGGTTTGTCTGGAAATGTCATAATAAAATATCTAGGGCCATGTGGCCAAAGTTGAGCCCAGACACAGCCCGGTCTACAGTGAGTTCTCTCTGTAGTCTGCTTCTCTTAGGGATCTCGTGATGCCCCACTTTCTGGTCCCATGGTTCCAGGAGTGAATGTCTGGACCCTGGAAACAGCAGCCTGTGCTCAGGCATGAAGTCACCTGCTCTCTGCAGGGCTTGGAGCAAGGACTTACTTCCCTGAGCCTCCAATTCCCTGGGAAGAAAATGGGGGTAATAATAGCATATGCCACATGGGATGCGTTTACAGATTAAATAAATAATTCAAATAGTGCTTGGACTAGGCTGACTGCCTGGTAATAAAAGAGATTTCTCTATCGCTTGCTTGCTCAGTGCTCTTTGTTTACTGCCTTCTGACAAGGTGTGAGTTCGGCTACCTTAGTAAAGGGAGCTCCTTAGCCTTCATTACATTTTCAGAGAGACTCTGATCCACTCCCTACACACACAAAAATAAATTGGTCAGTAAACACCGCTAAGGAGCCAGCCTGCCTTTGGATCTTCTTCCTGCAAACATCAGGAGAGTGTGGGGCACACATCAAGCCCCCACTAAATAGGCATTGATTTTATTTGAAAAACAAAAAACAGGAATCAATATCTATAAAAAAAAAAAGGAAAGAAAGGTCAAAAACCTGTTAGTTTTTTTTTTTAACTAAATTACTCTTAAGTCCTTTGAGAAGGAATTTACTCCATAAATTCTAAAGGTTTATTATTTTAAGGAATAAGTAACTGTCAGAGGGCTGTAAATTCCGTAGAGTTTTATCTCCAGATTAAGACAGGATCTGGCTTTTAATTTTATTTTATAAGTTTGATGTCTCCACGTTCTTTAAAGGAGCCATCCTACTTTGTTCCAAAGGCCGTTCATTGTCTAATTGATTCCACTAATGTTCTCCCAACCCCAGCCTGACACAGCCTGCTGGGACCATTCACTGGCTTCTCTTAGCTTCCTTCCCTTCTCAGAGCCCAGTTAGCAGGCTTCCTCTCTTTTCCCTTCAGCCTGCACATGGCAGGGTCCAGCCCTAGCATTTCTTTGCCCTCTCCTCTCTGGGTAATCCACTCTCCTTTAATATTCCAAGGGTGACCCTTGACTGTTCTTTGAATGCTGCCCCAATTCAAAAGACTTCTGAGCTTTTAAGAGAAGCAGAGATAACATAATTCCAAGGAGGTGGGGGAGGGGAGGGAGGGAGAATGATTGGAAAGATTATCTAAATCTCTTCTCTGGGCTCTCCCGAGAACATGAGCTGGCTGGTTTGTGTTTCACGGGTTCTCCTGCCTTGCTGGCTATCTTTATTAACCACTGTTAAAATTACTTTGTGGATCTTTTCCCAACTAAAACTACACATAGACTTGTCTGAGTGTTTCCTTTAACCTCTAACCTTTGAAATGGAGGGGCTGCTTAAAAAATAGGGCCTGCTTAACACAAAAACTGATGAAATTCAATAGATATCTACTGACAGTTCACTCTGTACAAGGTGTTCTGAAGACTGCTGGGACAGGAACGCTCAAGAAAGATCTGCTACGACCACAAATTTTGCTGGCTGGCAAACACTGGGAAAGGAAAGACGAGAAGTATTCGCACTTCTGATGAGCCTCAGCATACTTGCTGTCCCTGGTAACAGTTGCTGGCTGTTCTGTTATGTGCTAATGACACACTCTAGCCCAGTGACTGGCCTGCAGAGCATGCACTGACACACCGCCCTTCTATGAGGAAACGCTTAGGCATCATCAGGGTTGTTAATGAACGTTCCTCCACCTAGAGAACCTTAGGCTTCTCTAGACTTAAGTTTTGATTTTACCGGGATCATCAGCAACTGGTGAGCCAGGAACTCCCGCTTGGAGAAGCATACTGACGCCAGGTTCCCATCCAGCAGTCAAATCTGCCCTGATGATGTGGCAGATGGAGTAGCACAGTGACTATGTTGTGTCCAGAACTCAAGAGTGGTTGACTGAATGGCCTCAAGCACCGCTCTATCACGGACGAGCTAACGTACTGATGAATGGAAAACAGACACATTGTAGCACATTAGGAAATCGCCCTCATAGAAACATTAAAAATTAGGTGTTTTTACAAGGCCTTTCTAAACAATCAGTGTTTTAGTTGGGTTTAGAAGCCTCCATTTGTATGATTCCTGCCTCTTGGTTCCTAACTTGCTTGGATGGCATTTCAGTGACTGAACAAAGACAAGTTTAATTCACAGAAGGCTGAATTTGTCCCAAATCAGTGTATGTAAGTGTGGTGTGTGACAATGACATACCTGTGCCCCACATTAGTCTCTGTGTATGCTGCTGTACCAGTGCCTCAAAGGCAAATCCGCACTTGAAGTCTGGCCTAGTGCATAGCCCTGCTTCCTTCTGCTCTACCTAGCTTCCGCACGGGGCTCTGCCCCCCACCCCCAACACACACACATGCGCTGTGCCTAAAATGTTTTCTACTTGCTGTATGGGACAAATGTGAAGTGGGATATCATCTCTCCTACTTTCTCACACTTCAACTACAAGGGCCGGCACCCTTGCTTCCCCTGGGTCCACTAACACACTTCCTTCCGGGAGGCGCAAAGCTGTCTAGAAGACTTGCTTTTGATTTTTGTTCCTGTGGCTACTGTTTCCTCATTATGTCAGGCAAAACTAATCACACCTGTGCAGTACCTTTCAACGAATCAGCAAGAAAAGCTTTGATTAAATATGTCATAAAATAAACTCAAATTATCTTCAGACAGACTAAGTTTTATTTTTCAATTTAAAAGCATCTAGCCAATTACATTGGGTTTTAAAACATTGAATATGTTTCTAAAAATCCAATGGAAGACAGTTTAATCTGTTGTTTTAAGGGGGTTATGCAATTTATTTTCCTTGTTTAACTTCGATTCTGGCAGTGTTTTGTTGCTAGATTTTAAAAATATGTATCTGTGAATGCTGCATACTACTCCCTTTTGCATATAACAGAAGTACATCGCAAAAGCAAAACAGAATTCAAAGCTCTTTGCCACTAAAAGTATAGTGATGAGAACCAATAAGGCCAAGTAAATAATGAAATATTACAGTTATGGGAGGTAATGATAGTTATGAACAGAAGAAAAGCTGTGCTGGGCAAGGTTCAGGAACAAATCGTATGAAATTAAGTCTTTGTATAAAATGCCAGTCTTTGTATTTAACCTACATACATTCTGATGTGTTCTTAAATAAGCTCTTGGGTTTTTAGAATGTCTGGTACTGTGTAGACGCTATGCAAATAATTATATTGTATTGTTTAATGAACGAAGGCAACTAAAAATATACAGATTTGTTTCAAATACATCCAAGATTTTTACAATTATTTACTAACTGTGAGGTGTGTGTGTGTGTGTGTGTGTGTGTGTGTGAGTGTGTGTGTGTAAGCATCACCATACATAGATGACAAAGAACAATTTATGACAGTTGGTTCTTTCCTTCCACCATGTGGGAACCAGAGATTATGCGATTTGGGACTGACCTCCTCATCAGGTTCAGCAGCAAGCAGCTTTAAGCCCTGAACCACTCTGCTAGCACTTTAGACATATTCAAAAATTGGGTTTTCACCTACAAGCCATGGATATGGATGTCCAAATGTATCTAGTGACTACAATTGTTTCACAGGAAGGAGCTCTTGGACATATACCACAAAGACTGGGAGAATGGTCATATGGGCATCATAGAGAGAAAATGTTGTGTCTTAGGAAAGTTTGGGTACTCTCTAGGGTTGCAGTGGCCAATGGTAAGCTCATATGGGGGGCTCTGAGCCAAAGGGAGGACTTGAGATGTAATCAAACATGACATGGAATCCCTTGTCCTTCACAGTGACTGACATGTGAATCATGTCAAGATCAAATTCCCCTTTCCCAAGGCTGTCTTGGAGGAAGGTAAAAGTACAATGAAAATGCATGTTAATTAAGCACTAGATGAAATTGTAATTAAAACACCAAATTGCAAAGAGGACTACTGAACAGCATGACATTGTGTTCTTAGGGAACCAGAAAAAAATTCTTGAAAACTCAAATTTAAGCCACATTTATAAATGTTTAAACCCTATATCCACCAAATTGATTTAATTTCTCTTATGAATCAATCAAATGAGTGATTTCTCCTTCAAAAGTCCAACTCATTCTACATAGACTTAGAAAGAGCAATTTACAAATTCATTTGGAATAACAAAAAACCCAGAATAGCGAAAACTATGCTCAACAATAAAAGAACTTCTGGGGGAATCACCATCCCTGACCTCAAGCTGTGTTACAGAGCAATAGTGATAAAAACTGAATGGTATTGGTACAGAGACAGGCAGGTAGATCAACAGAAGAGAATTGAAGACCCAGAAATGAACCCACACACCTATGGTCACTTGACCTTTGACAAAGAAAATGACATCATGAAATCTGTGATCAAATAGATGGAACTAGAAAAGATGAATGAGCTAACCCAGTCTCGGAAATGCACACATGGTATGTACTCACTTATAAGTGAACATTAGTTGTTAATTAAAGGATAATCCTGCTACAATCACAGACCCAGAGAGGTTAAGTAACCAAAATGATTCTGCGGGGGATGCATGGAACTCTGTGGGAAGTGGAAAGAGATTAGCATTTTGGGAGGACTGGGGACAGGTAGGGATGGAAGCTGGAGGGGTGTGGAGGCTGGGAGTGTGAAGGGAGAGAATACTGAGGGAGGCTGGGAGGTGGAGGAGAGAGAATGCTGAGAGAGGCTGGGAGTGTGAGGAGAGAAATACTGAGGGAGGCTGGGGTGTGAGGGAGAGAATACTGAGGGGAGGCTGGGAGTGTGAGGAGAGAATACTGAGGGAGGCTGGGAGTGTGAGGAGAGAATACTGAGGGGAGGCTGGGAGTGTGAGGAGAGAATACTGAGGGGAGGCTGGGAGTGTGAGGAGAGAATACTGAGGGAGGTGAGGAGAGAATACTGAGGGAGGCTGGGAGTGTGAAGGGAGAGAATACTGAGGGAGGCTGGGAGTGTGAAGGGAGAAAATACTGAGGGAGGCTGGGAGTGTGAGGAGAGAATACTGAGGGGAGGCTGGGAGTGGGAGGAGAGAAAGACTGAGGGAGGCTGGGAGTGTGAGGAGAGAGAATACTGAGGGGAGGCTGGGAGTGTGAGGAGAGAATACTGAGGGAGGCTGGGAGTGTGAGGAGAGAATACTGAGGGGAGGCTGGGAGTGTGAGGAGAGAATACTGAGGGGAGGCTGGGAGTGTGAAGGGAGAGAATACTGAGGGGAGGCTGGGAGTGTGAGGAGAGAGAATACTGAGGCGAGGCTGGGAGTGTGAGGAGAGAGAATACTGAGGGGAGGCTGGGAGTGTGAGGAGAGAGAATACTGAGGGAGGCTGGGAGTGGGAGGAGAGAATACTGAGGGGAGACTGGGAGTGTGAGGAGAGAATACTGAGGGAGGCTGGGAGTGTGAGGAGAGAGAATACTGAGGGGAGGCTGGGAGTGTGAGGAGAGAACACTGAGGGGAGGCTGGGAATACTGAGGGGGGGCTGGGAGTGTGAGGAGAGAGAATACTGAGGGAGGCTGGGAGTGTGAGGAGAGAGAATACTGAGGGGAGGCTGGGAGTGTGAAGGGAGAGAATACTGAGGGGAGGCTGGGAGTGTGAGGAGAGAATACTGAGGGGAGGCTGGGAGTGTGAGGAGAGAATACTGGGAGTGTGAGGAGAGAATACTGAGGGAGGCTGGGAGTGTGAAGGAGAGAGAATACTGAGGGGAGGCTGGGAGGTGGGAGGAGAGAATACTGAGGGGAGGCTGGGGGGAGAGAATGCTGGGAGGCTGGGGGTGAGAGAATACTGAGGAGGCTGGGGTGTGAAGGAGAGAATACTGAGGGGAGACTGGGGAGGAGGAGAGAATACTGAGGGGAGGCTGGGAGTGTGGAGGAGAGAATACTGAGGGAGGCTGGGAGTGTGAGGGGAGAATACTGAGGGGAGGCTGGGAGTGTGAGGAGAGAATACTGAGGGGAGGCTGGGAGTGTGAGGGGAGGCTGGGAGTGTGAGGAGAGAATACTGAGGGGAGGCTGGGAGTGTGAGGAGAGAATACTGAGGGGAGGCTGGGAGTGTGAGGAGAGAATACTGAGGGAGACTAGAGATTTCAAGAGAAAATGGGGTATGGGTGATGTGGAAACCAAGTACACTAGAATTCTCAGAAGAATCAGTAGAAATTCTACAAAAGTAACCTGGCAATGACTCCTAGTAATAGAGAATTCAGAGCTTGACCCAACCATCCTCTGTAACCAAGCAAGGCTTTCAGAGCCCTCAACCTGTAATCTACCAGTCTGCCAGGTGTAATGGGGCAATGGAGGCCTAGAACTTGTGGCAGTGGCCAACCAATGACTGCTCTAACTTGAGGTTCATACCACAAGAGGGAGCCCATGTCCAGCAGTGCCCTGGTGACCAGGAAGAGCTGGCTATCCCAGAGATCTATGGTGGAAAAGAAATCAATAAAATGATTTCTAATGATATTTTTATATACTCCTAGATCAGTGCCTAGTTCAATCATCATCAAAGAGACTACAGCCAACCGCTGATGACTTATTGTGAGATCCTCAGGCCTGCATCTGGCAATGTCCAGAAGTTTCTATATCCTTTATGATTCTTCCATCTGTGCTCTTCTAATCCTGCAGACCTTAACCCCTGTGTAGGGTGTAGGCTATAGATTCTCAGGCTCTCCCTGTAACTTGTCAGGTATCTTGGAGACAGCAGCTCAGAGATCTCTTCAGATAACAAGGCTGTTGGAAAATTTTTATGAATACCGAATGCTTACCTACAGAACAGAATAAGAAGGAGGGGCTGCCAAGCTTCCCAGCATCCAGAAGTATCCGTTGCATTACACAACTTTATAATTTTCTCTTTCTATGCCATCTTGAGTGACAAAATTTGGGTTCCTGAGCTATTAATTTCTTATAGTCTATATTTTACATTTTATTCTTTCAAAACTGTCATATTTCTTCTTCAACTCTAGATATGTCAGCTTCAAATTTAAATTAAAGATTATAGAACTTGTAGAAATTTCTGAAAATTATATACACAAAACAGTGTCACATATATTATGAATGCATTCATTTTTTAAAAAATATTTTTAGAATCAGATTGTATATTTCAGTCAGTATCCTGCTTTTAGTTTTTTAATTAATCAACTAATTTCCGTATATAAGTATATTTGTATCCGTGTCTGAGATAGGGTATCCTTATGCCACCCAGACTGGCCAAAGTTGGCAATATACCTTCAGTCTCTTTAGTTCTTGACGTACAATCATGTACCTTCATGCATAACAGGTACCTGTTTTTAAAATTCAGTTTTTCACTTAGTGAGTGTTTATTAACCATCTATTGTGGTCTTTGGGGGACAAAAGTGAGTCAGACAGGAGAGACTACATTTACCTTTATGTACATCATCTATGCTATCAGAATTATACAGTGTCTTAAACTGGGATTCCAAGCACTGGCAAAGCAATCTCATCATGTAACATGTAACATGTAACATGTAACATGTAACATGGTTATTCCGCTCTTTGTAAACTACAGAGTTAGGACAAAGGTCGTAGAAACAAGATGTTCATGCATTGTATGATTTTTCTACTGAGGTGCAGGAATAAACTTTGGAGTTTGTATTCACTGTAGTACTTCAATTTTGTTTATATATTTTAGAGGCAAAATGCATAGCATAAAAACTATAAATGTATAAATGTATCCATATTAGGAATATAGGAATATATTATAAAATTATTTTCATTGATAAAATTATGTTTTCAGAAACAATAAAGTCTCTTGAGTTTTTATTTATTTATTAATTTATTTTTATTGGATTTTTACATTTTATTTACATTTCAAATGTTACCCCCTTTCCAGGTTTCCCATCCATAAACCCTCTATCCCATCCCCCTTTCCTTCTTCTATGAGAGTGCTCCCCCCACCTAACCCTTCTTGCCTCCCTGCCCTGACATTCCCCTACACAGGGGGGTTGAGCCTTGGCAGGACCAAGGGCTTCTCCTCCCATTGGTGCCCAACAAACCATCCTCTGCTACATATGCAGCTGGAGCCATGGGTCTGTCCATGAAGTCTCTTGATTTAAAATATCTAATTATTCATACAAAAATAAAATCTTGACAGCTTAAAATATATTCCTGGGAGTAACACTGCAGGTTGAAAGTATGTGGACCATTGCCAAAACCTTCAAGATCAAGCTGTGGAAAATTTATGCTCCCAGTTCACGAGAAAGCTTCTCTTTTTGTATTATATGTTTAATATTTTTCTAATTTATTAGTTGGAATGTGGCATTTTATTAATGTTTTAATTTGCATCTCATTTGGAAAGTTAAAATTTTCAAGTTTATTGGCTAGTTACTCACATCCTGTGTATCTGGCTGTTGGAGAATCAGGGTTATTCTCCTGAAACACAGTACCAGTGTATGGAAGCAGTAATTGAAGTTTAAAACATTTTTGTTTAGTGTCATGATCAGTACTTTTATCTTATTTTGCTCACTAGGGTTTATTTTGTTTCATATGTTTGCTTTTTACTTTACTACTGTTTTTGAACTTATTTTAATTTTTAATTCCAATGTTGTGTCCTTTTCAATTGATCTCTGTAGAAGTTGGACAGTTTTACATCTTTTTTAAGTTCTTTAATTTTTAAAAATTAAAATATGTATGTAATACATATGACTTTTAGCTTTTAACCATTGTAGTGAAGAATATAATGAAATCATTTAATTATTTCTCTTTACAATGTTTGATGAATCCATGTCAAGGTGACACACACCCATAATCCCAGTGCTCAGGAGGCATTATGACCAAGAATTGAGGCTAGCCTGGGCAAATACTGAAATTATGTCGCCCAAACTGAAATTCATTTACAGAGCTTTTTATAACATTCACCTAAAAACACACGCTTCATTCCAAGCCTTGAATTTAGACCTGCATTCAAAATTCGCTGCTGTTGAAAATACTCTGAAGCCCTCTCTTTCAGTGTCATTTTATATCTGCATCCAACTCTTCATCTACATTTAGAATTGTCCTTCGGCCTCTCCATTTAATTGGCTTCAAATTCAGCAATACTGCACCAAGTCCAAGGCACCTTCTATCTTTACCCATTTAATCTTCATTCATCTTATCTGTATAGTAATTTTTAGAGATCATGTGATAACAGCATGCTGCCCACGTTCTTGTTAGTCTGATGATATGTTTCGGTCGCCTCCATGCGTTAAAGATGTCTTAGCTGACTAAGTCGTCCTCTTGTGCAGCTTGTGGGTCAGAGTCTTCAGAGGCCACTTAAATGTCTGACTAAATTTGTTTTTCAATGAAGATATTTGGAACCTAACCAGCTCCTTCCAGGTAATGCTTCTTTGTTTCCAGTAGTATGCTTACATAATTATTGTCTTTCTTTTTGTTATTAAAAAGGAAGTCCTAGGTATCTCGAGGGTAGGCCTCATCATTGATTTTCTTAGAATGGAGAACCTCTTCTGTCTTCACTTCTCGAGGATGCTCCTGTACTTACTTAATCCTTACCTTATTTTAAATTCTTTTCATATCATCTTCAAAAGCCCAGATTGCTGACCAGTTTTTCATCATCGAATTTATCTGTCTTCATTTAAGCTCCTCTGGCCCAGTCACTACCTTCTTAAACACTGATAACAGCTCACATTTTGATCCTCTGGTGTTAATTTCTCTCATTTTGACTTATTGCTAGAATGCTTTCCTATTTCAGGGACCTCTGCTTCGCACACCACCCCGCCATCTCTCCCATTGGCCTTCTGTTTATGATAGTCATTTCCGACCTTATGGTAGGAAGGTTACCTCTTTTTTTTTTTTTTTTTTTTACATTTCTTTTTTTTTTTTTTTATTAACTTGAATATTTCTTATATACATTTCGAGTGTTATTCCCTTTCCCGGTTTCCGGGCAAACATCCCCCCCCCTTCCTTATTTCCTCCCCCATTGCCGCCTCCCCCCAACAGTCTAGTTCACTTTGGACCCAGGGCTTCCCCTTCCACTGGTGCTCTTACTAGATATTCATTTCTACCTATGAGGTCAGAGTCCAGGGTTCCATGTATAGTCTTTAGGTAGAGTCCCTGGAAGCTCTGGTTGCTTGGCATTGTTGTACATATGGGGTCTCGAGCCCCTTCAAGCTCTTCCAGTTCTGATTCCTTCAACGGGGTCCCATTCTCAGTTCAGTGGTTTGCTGCTGGCATTCTGTTTTGCTGTATTCTGGCTGTGTCTCTCAGGATTTCACTTCTGCACTTCTTTGCTTCATCCATCTTGTCTAATTGGGTGGCTGTATATATATGGGCCACATGTGGGGCAGCCTGAATGGGTGTCCTTCAAATCTTTTGCCTCTCTTTTCCCTGCCAAGGGTATTCTTATTCCCCTTTTAAAGAAGGAGTGAAGCATTCACATTTTGATCATCCGTCTTGAGTTTCATTTGTTCTAGGCGCCGATAAACTTTTTAACGCCTTCCTCTGTGTCTGAGCACACGCTTTATTTACAGGTTTTCTGTTTTGTCCAGTTTGTAACTATGCTGATTTTCAGTTTCTGTGGCATCTTTATAAGGATCTAAATTTATGGATTTCTTTTATTTTTTATTTTTAATCTAATTTCCAGAAGAAAGTTATCCAGACTATGATTTCCTAAGCCCAGAGGAGTGCTGGCCTGTTTTTCAGAAGCTCATTTAAGTGTTTCTCAGATTTCCTGTAAGGTCAGTGTGGTATATTCCTGGCCCCATTTGCAGAGTCTTTCCCTCTTTTGTATTTACTGTCATCGTTTGAAGGACCATGTCATACAAAAAGTCTCCCTAACTTTTGTTTTATTTTGTTTTGTTTGCTCATAGGACTGGGGATGCTGGACAAGATTTCACTGTTCATGGACTGTCCTGGACTCATTATGTATACAGATTGTCTTGGTCTCAATAAAATCCCTCTACCTCTGCCTCTCTTGCCTGAATTGCTACAGGTGTGTTACAGCACCCTCAGTTGTGTTCTGTGGCTATATTGACATAGCATTGATTCCTCTTTTCCTGATACAGCAATCTTACTGACACTGACACTGAAACTGTACCTGACAAAAATTGCTACCAATATATGGGATGCTAATTCAGTGGCCTGATTCATGGTAACATCCATGCGTCAGGATAGAGTGGGTAGCTGTTACCTTCTACTTACGCCGTCACTGTCCATAACACCATAATAATGAGACAGCATGTAAAAGTACTAGGTAGTAAACTTATGTTCATGATGACTCAAATGTGACTCCATGAAAAACATATATGTAGCTTGTCTGTCAAGCTCACTCACTCAACAATTCTTCTCAAAGCAAGGTTTTGTGAGTCACTAAGGTCCCCAAGATCCTTGAAGGAATTTGCAGGATCAAACATTTTTTCAGCATTATTCTACCATGCTATCATCCTAAGTCTTTCATAATTACACTGTCTTGGTTGACATTTACACTCATGATCCAAATGCAACTGTGGATGAAATTGCTACTGTCTTGGTACAAATCATTACAATGACATCGAATGACAGTCATACATAGTAGCCTTGGAATCATGGTCAAATTTAACAAAACTAAGCAGTCACTGTTAGTTTAAAAGACCTTATTGAAGTGCTACAAATATTAATTGTACTAAACTGAATCCTTGAGTACATTTTTGCAATGTTCTGTGCTGTGAACTGGGACGTAAGAAATAAAGTACCTTGGCTGCATGCCAGAATAGAGAGATTGTCTGAGGAAAAGCACTTTGATGATTGTGGAAGCTGTGAAAGAAGAAGAGAAGAACCCTGACACGCTCTAGTCTTCAGTTCTTCATCCTTGTCAGGCACACGCATTATAGAAAATGAGTGAAGTGAGGCTGTAACAGCAGAGGAAACAGCTGAAAGAAATTTGTGGTTAATAATAATTTTTTGTGCATTCAGAAAAGAAAACAGAACTTTGGGCCATGTTACCATCACCAAAATTTTGATAATTCCCATCCTAAGAGCCTTTTTCTTGTTAAGGCAATGATGAAATACTTATTATGGTTTTGATATTATATAATGGGCCAGCATTAGAAAGACATGCTCAGATAATTGGTGTCTCCTGATACATAATTATGTATCAACAAAAGAAGCATCCAGAATGTGGAGCATGTGAAGAAATTATAACTCAGTGAGCTCATGAGTTTATTACTGTGCATTTTGATTCCATATTGGAATTAAACTTTAGAAAACCATTGCTTTTCATGTTTTGCCAGGTTTCGGTGTGGCATCCAATAATAACCACAATCATCCTAAAACACTATGGAAACAGTGCGTTCTAACACAGCTGTTTATCTACCTGGCTCTTAACATCTTCAGAAAACTCAGATAAAAACATCACAACAGAAAAAATGAACTGGTAGATTTAAGACTCCAGCTATCTTATAATTTGTCAAAATCAAAAATATTATCACTCTACTAAAGTTTTTATCACTCTTCTAAGGTATTTGAAAAAATACAATTTTGACTTGAAAAGTTATTAGCATGAATTTATGACTATTTAACATTCATTAAAATATGTCAAAATTAATTTTCTTAGTTTGTTAAGTCTTGTTTTATGAATATAAAAAGATATTATTCACATAAGTAAAAATCTTTGCTGTTTTCAATGTTTTTGAAAATATACTGTGCAGCCAGGGAAATGGTCCAATGAGTACAGTACAAGTGAGAACAGAGACCCGAGTTCCAGCTCTAGAACCCAAGTTACCAAAAAGGCTGAGCACAAGAGTGGGAACTTTTCATCCCAGTGCAGAGACAAGCAAGATACCTTAGGGTTGCTGGCCATTCACTAAAGCCTCCCTGGTGAGTTCCAGGCTAGAGAGATATCCTGTCTCAAAGGAAAAAACAGACTACATCTAGGGAAAATACCTGAGATTGTACTTTGGCCTGGATTCCATGTGCATGTACCTGCATGCTGGAACATACACACAATGAAAAGAAAGAGAAGAAGGAAGGAAAGGAAGGAGGGATGGAGAGAGGGAGGGAGGCAGCGATGAAGGGAAAGAAGGAGGGAGGGGTAGGGAGGCAGTCAGTGTGGTTCTGAGATTAAAATCTTTTAGAACTACTGCTTTATAGTGGACATTTTGTTTATTCGTTTATCTGTTTATTTATTTATTCTAAAGAAAACAGAGAGGAAAAATGACAACGTTCTGCTTCCTGTATCAAATTGCAGCACATTAGTGAATAAAGAATCAGATATTTTGTTTAGCCTTCATCTATTTTGAGTTAGTAAAAGTCATCTCAGATTTGGCAAATAAATAACAAATATCTGGGCTATTCAACATACCTAGGTATTTTGCAAATTTTCATGTTTTGGGCTTCTTAGTTATCATAATGGAAATTTGGGAAATATTTTAGACATAGTTTACGTGTAGTAAAATTCAGCATCTTAGCATACACTCTAGGATTTTCAGTTGGCTTACAAATTATGCAACAGTCACCCCCTGTGTACAATTCAACACTTCAAAGAGATACCCTTTGGCTAAGAGTTCCTTATCTTCACTGAGAGCTAAGACGCACTAATATTTCCTTATCTGCAGACCCTAACCGGACACTCTATACAAATGGACTCACGCAGAGCATGGCTTCTATTTATGGCTTCCTCAGCTTAACAACAAAGTTTGCCCACATTATGGACATATAGCATTTTCTCTAGCCATTAACCAATCAATAGTGAGTTATTTCCTTTTTAGCTATTATAAATATTGTTGATGATCATTCATATAGAGGTTTTATGTTTTCAGTTTTCTAAGAACAAATTCAACTGGTTCATTTCTGGGCCACACCAGAAAGTATTCATTTGATGTTTTTCTTTCCTGAGGTAAAGCTTCACATGCTAATATTCAATCGTGAAGCTATATCCCCAATTCTCTGTTCATTTAGAGACAGTCTCATGAAGTTGCTCACACTGCTCTTAAGTTTGAGAACCTCCTGCCCATGTTCCCAGAAGAGCCAGAATTCCAAGTCCGTACCACAAGACCCCTTCTCATGCTTAACATTCTGAGGCATAAACTGTTTCCCACAGTACCGACCATGCTTTTCATGGGGATTGTTCCATTTTATATTGTGCATGCCCACTAGCAACATATGAAGGGTCTACTTTCCCTGCATCTTTGTAATACTAACTAGCATTCCTCCTTTTTTGTTGAAAGTATCCTATGAATGTGAACTGGCACCCCATCCTGTTGGGGTATCTTACATCTGTGCACTCTGCTCATTCATATTAAATATTAGATTGACTTTTCCAGAGGTTCTCCTTGTTCTTTGGCGTCCTTTGGAAGTACATACACACTTCTCTAGGACAATCTAACATTTCTTAATATGGAGTCCATTTTCAAATTAGAAATCTTGTTTATTTCTAAATGTATTTAAAATTTCCTCTTCTTGAAGCTTCCAGTAATATCCATGACAAGGTAACCCATTCTTTGGCAGAAATTATGAAAATAGTCATGTTCTTTTATTGGCTTCATACTGCTTCGTTACCTTACAAGAAAAAAAATGATACACAAAAAGATCCCTTTTTTATGTACTGCCCAGGCAGTGGTGGGTACATAGGATCTCTGTAAGCCTGAGGACAACCTGGTCTACAAAATGAGTTCTAGTACAGCCAGAGCTATACACAAAGAAACCCTGTCTGGAAAAACAAAATAAATAAGAATTAAGTACTGTAAAACCTTCTTCCCAAATGGTGGGTGGTTTTTACATTTTTATTTCTCTAAATCTTTGACATTATTTCTTACTTGCTAGGAAAAATTGAAGAATTAAATTTTATAAAATTCTGATTGTATTTATAAAATAAAATATAAAAGATAAAATGAAGATCACAGGTGTTAAAGTCATTAGTTTGGGATATTTAATAAATAAGTCTTATCAGGAGGAAGTTAATTATACTCCATATTTTGTAGACATCCTGTTCATTATTTGAATTATATAGAATTTTAATGAACTATTACAACATGAAACTGAAATACAGCACCATATTATCACATCTAACCTTACAAAGAATAATTAATTCTTCTAATACTTTATATGTGCACTTGAAGTTCCACATTTCTGTGACAACAGTTTCACTCATTTCTGATTTAAAAAGCTAAAGAACTTAAAAATTACAAAACAATATAAAAATTCAGACTGACGAAGGCAGTGATTTTATCATAACAGTAATTACAATATTGTAAATTAGTAATAAATTGAGATTGTTGAAGAAGTGCATGTTCTGAAGCATGGACCTCTGTGCTGCAAAAGCATAGTTGGCTCATGCCTCTGCCTGGCATCCTCCTAATTATCTATTAAGGGTCATTTCTCTCCTATATCCCTATCCCACATCAGGTACCACCTTTATGATTGGGGGGAGTGTTGCTGGCATGTTTGTTTAATTTTTATTTATTGATATAGATGTTGATGTTAAATATGACAGCATGATGTAGGTAAAGCTGGCTTTGAAATTATCCTCCTGTGACCATCTCTTGAGAACTGTGAATGTAGATATGCTCTATTTTCCCTATCAGGAACTCTTCTTGATCTCCAAATTCTTAATTAACTTTGCACAGATTTTAGTACAGAATTTAACAGGATGCTGCTATATTGCATTGTAAGACATAGAATGAAATGAAAGAATTGCACAAAGTATGGGAGGGAAGTGTATAGTCAAAGTGGAATACAGTGTCTCTCTGTTGAAATGAGAGGTGGGTGGGAAACACACATTTTTTAGGTCTGTATGAAAAGGGAAAAGTCTAACAGTTTGAATGGAAGAGAGATCAACTTGAGTCTATCACAACTTAGAAGAGAGTGCCTATACTCCTGCAGAGGTCATTAACTTCTGCAGTTCTAGTTTCCCAGGGACTAAATAGGTAAGGTATGCTTTAACTTCGGTTGTCAACTTGCCATGAACTAGAAAAGGGAAGTTGGAAAAAGGGAACTCCAAATCAGAAATCGCCTAGATCAGATTGGCCTGTGCCCTTACCTGTGAAAGATGTTCATAACTGTTAATTGATATAACAGGGTCCAGCCACTGTGAGTGATGTTATTCTAGGTAGGTGGGTCTGGGCTCTGTAACAAAGGCAACTGAGCAAAGTAGAGAGAGCAAGCCAGTAAGTAGCATTTCCCTGTACTTTCTGCTTCAAGCTTCTGCCTTGGCTTCCTTCGATGATTGTGGTGGTTTGAAAGAAAATGGTCCCTACGGTTTCAGAGGGAGTGACATTATTAGGATATTGTGGAAGGTATGGCCTTTGTGGAGAGAGTATGTCACTATGGGTGGGCTTTGAAGTTTCAAATAACCAAGCCAGTCCCAGTGTCCCTCTTCTTGCTGTCTGTGGATCCAGATGTAAAACTGTCAGCTCCTTCTCTAGCACTGTGTCTGCCTGCATGTCTGCATGATTCTTCCTACTATGACGATAATAGATTGAATAGCTGAAATAACTGTAAACCACTCCCAATTAAATATTTTCCTTTATAAGACTTTCCAAGGTCATAATATCTCTTCATAGCAATAGAAATGAAGACAATGAAAAGCCAAAACCAATAAGTAAAACAAACCCTTTTCCTCATGTAATTTCATCATACCAACAGAAAAACAAGCTAGCATGAGAGTTGGTACCAGGAGTGGGATTGTTACTCTGATGAATTTGACAGTGTTGTTTTTCAGGAGAGGTGAAGAAGCAGTTACAAATTTGGGCTGGAAAAAGTTGTTGAGTGCTTACAGCTTAATGGGCTGTTTTGTGGGAACCTGGAAAACAAGAATGCTGTCAAAATGCAAATGAATATGAAGCTTAGGAGGGTAGCAACTATTCCATCCCTTGATAATTTTAAAAGTGAAGGAACGCTACTCATATAATAATTGTAGAAAAGGGGGATAAAAGGAGACAACTGTAAAGATGTAAAGACCTTAAGCACATTCACCAGAAAATATTTGCCACAATCCAGTGTAAAGAACTCTATATTGCTTTATGTGTTTAAAAGTAATGGAACACTAACTTCTCTAAAATGAGAATTTAAAGCAGAGAATTGAGAAGATATAAAAAGAAATTGAGAGAGCTCAGGGTTAAAGGAAAAAATCATACAAATACATAAAGAGCACATGGGAAGACAGACATTGTTGAAAACATAGTTGACTGGATTGAGGAAATTCAAGCAAAGTTAAGTATAAGCTTAAAAAAGTTTTAAATAAGTGTTGATAGATGAGGAATTTATAAAAGAAAAAACTATTCAAGGGACTATCAAAAGGAGAGGCCACTTAAAATCCTGACAGCATTTTAGAGAAATAAAAATGGAACTGACAAGAGTTTTAATGTTTCTTTCTCCACCAAGAAAAACAGACAAGAAAAGTAAAGTCATGCTACAAAAAATGGGGTAAGGAAAAAGAAAGGGAGGGAGAAAGTAATGAGGGAAGAAGAAAAAGAAAGAAAGAAAGAAAGAAAGAAAGAAAGAAAGAAAGAAAGAAAGAAAGGAAAAGACTTAGATCAAGTGAGGTAAAGAAGGAGAAATGAAGGAAGGAAGGAAGCTTTCTTTTATATCAGTGTCTGGAATATTATTTGGTTTTTACTTTGGACAAATATTAAGACCAGCTATTTTAATCAGAAACAGAATTTAACAAAGAAAAGATAGAAAGAAGAGCTCCTGCTTTGAAGAGGTTAAAAAAACTTCCACATTCTCCCAACAGACATCCATAAGGGACAGCATTATTAATAGAAAGCAAAACCTCACTAACCTTATTTGTTTAATACTGTCATCTATAAAGGTCACTTTTTCTCTTTGATATACTCCAGAGGTTTTTGTTTCTGTTGTTTATGTGATTTCTATTTAAAATTATTTTGTTTTTAAGCTTCATACATAAAAAACAGCATTGACATCACCCCACCCTTTCTCCCTCAATGCCTATGCTCTTCATCATAAATTCATGCTATATTCTTTATTATTATTATTATTATTATATGCACACACATATTTTTGTGTGTGCAAGTATCTGTGTGTGTGCACATATAACCTATTGAGTCCTATAGCTTTGCTTATATGCACGTGTCCAGTGATGACCACTTGAACCTATGTTTGTGTTCATCCCTGAAGAAAACTGGTTTTCCTCCTCTCAGTAGACACATACCACTTGAAGCTCTTTATCTAGACATAAAACACACCAGAAGAGGGCATCAGATCCCATTATAAATGGTTGCGAGCCACTATGTGGTTGCTGGGAATTAAACTCAGAATCTATGGATGAACAGTCAGTGCTCTTAACTACTGAGCTATATCTCCAGGCCACAATTTTTTTAAAGACAAATAGGAAAAGGCAAGATTCATTATGGCTCTGGCATATAGTAGATACCTCATGAATATTGAATGGATGGATATATATGCACATAAGTGAATAATAGCATTATTTTTATTAAAAGTGAAATAATTCTTGGTTGACTGCATCTGAAATTCACTAAAATCCAAATGACTGGGCACACCTGTGAGGGATTTTTTTTGACTGAATTATTTGAGGTGGGAAAAACCAACCCTAAATCAGGACATTTAGAGGTGAGAAGATACACCTTACATCTGGGCCACACCTTCTCAACGCAGTTTATGTAAAGAACTTGGAAGGAATGAATGCTTGTTCTGTTTGTTCTTTCCTGCTTGTTCTCTCTCTCTCTCTCTCTCTCTCTCTCTCTCTCTCTCTCTCTCTCTCTCTCTCTCCCAAGTTCCTTCCTTCACTAATATTAAAGCCTACTTCTTTGGGACTCTGGCAAATCCTGAAGACCAACTGAAACATTCAGCCTTGTGGACTAAATAGACCACATTGGTCCCATGTCTGCTATACGATCACATACATGAACCTTTGAAGTGCTCCTTCCCATTTATTGTCTTTATGATATTGTATTATCAGTTTTTCTGATGAAATTGTGGCTATGGTGTCTATCCTTTAGAATCACTCTAGAGATTAAAAATGATAGCCTTTTACCAGCCTAGTGCTAACAGTGTATGCTAACATTGTAAAGATGTTAAATACAAAACTAATTTTCTGCTATGGTTCCAAGACTCCTAAAAGTTTGTACAGGACACTTGATATGTATGGTGCAAAGGATCACTTGATTCTCAAATATAATCAGTAAGCTATTAAACTATGACATAGTTTTGATAGGAGTAGGGTCTAGATGGTTAGAGCTCATGAATATGTGAAAGACAAACAAAGCAAGTATAAAGAATATAATTAAATGATAAACTTCCCTGTCATGTACTACAATGATACTGTCAGCTTCACAAAGAATAAGTACACAATGAAAAATAAACAAACAAAAAACCCAAAAAACAAAAAAACAAAAACAAAAACAAAAACAAAACAAAACAAAACAAAAAAAAACATCGCTGTATGCTCTGTTTGAATAAGCACCTAGAGTCAAACCCTTTCACAAACTTCTGGTGCAATGTGTGATTTCTATGCCTAGACATCTGTCTACAGCCCAGATGATGATGGTGTGATCAAGCATCTCTGGTCTCAATACTATATAAAAACTGTTTTCTGCCCTCTCTGATTGATCAATAAAGAGCTGGCTCAGCCTATGGCCAAAGAAGATAGGAAGGTAAGACTTCTGATCCCAGCCAGGGGCCCCAGACAGAGAGAAAGAGGACAATGAGGAAGTGAGGTAGAGAGATCTCATGGACAGACTGGGAATTTTCCCCATGAAGGTGAGATGAAAGAGAAGACATGAAGACACACATGCCCCAGAGTGAGTCAGGGCAGGACCAGGCTGGCAAGTAACAGGATGTTTGCCTGGATATTATCAGCCTGCCAGTCAGGTTAGAATAGCTGAGGCTAGTGAGGTTAGAATAGCTGAGATCTGACCAACATAGTGCCAGCAGCTTATTAATAAAAATATAATGTCTCTGTGCCATTTACTTAGGAGCTAATGCGGTCTAGAGAGAGCATACAGACTCACAGAATTTATTTGAGAACAAAGTCGGTTTAGAAAGCCCCCAAAGAAATACATTACACTTTCAATTCCTCCACCTTCCTCCAGAAGCCCCACGGTGCTTCTGAGAACATGCCCCTGTAACTGATTTCACAGACTAAGCCTCCCTGAGACCCCAGTAGAACAAATCCTCCCCTACAAGAATCTCCAGAAGTATTACTAGATGCCTGGTTCAAATACATACGCCAGGAGCTTTGGCATTTGTACTTTTGCACTGAAGATTCCTGTCCCAGAGGGATCTCTGAAAAGCACAAGAACACTGACATGACTATCTCATACATATTCTGGTGTTTCTTTCCCTTTTTCTTTTTCTTGACTCCTTGATGCTCTGATATTTATATGTGTGCGCTTACCAGCAGACTAGTGAGCAGTAGCCCTTCCTGGAGCATTTTGACCAAATCCTTTAAACATATAGAGTAAAATGTCAGACAGAAACAAAGCTAACCATCCCCAGGTCTGAGCTTAAGTACAGGCTGTGAGTGGGTTATCTGTTCTCGGTATTATAGTATGGATTGGAGCCCATGGCCTCTCCATCTCTTCCTTACCTATAGTACTTTTGTCTGTTAAAAACCTCATCTAAGTAAAAATATGATGCCTGTTTGCATTCAACTATAGAATAATAAAAATAGATCTAATTCTTATTCCCCCTACATGTTTGAGGCCTAGCTCAGAATATTCAGTGAGGCTATAATGGTGTCTGTAGTTTGTCCTGGGCATGGGATGTGAATGCTCTAAGACACCACAGCTAACAGAGAAACAGAAATCTGTCTATGGGTAGAATGGACAAGTCACAAATCTTTTCCCCAAATGATAGGTATGAACTCACACATATGAATGCTTACGGAGGGGGTCTACTGAATTTTAGTAAGGTATCTCTCTCTGTGCTGCTACCATTCTTCACGACTTTACTTCCATGGTGCTTCTATCAGCTGGGCAGATGGTAACTGACAGCCAACTAATTCAGAGCAGTGGTTATCAATGCAAGCAACAACCTCAAAAGCAGGTGTCTTGGTGTCCTATCCTAAAATTAACAGAGAAAATTGGCAATGGAAGAGCCCTGGAGATCCTTGGTCTTCCTGGCTGAAGAAGGCTGCACCTTCTGGGGAGACCAGACCAGAGGAGTCGTACGCTGTACACAACATCCCTGTCTCAGCAGGAGCCTTTGTGGTTTACCAAGGAATCATGCTAAAGTCTGGTGTGAAGTAAAAGGAGCAGAACTCAAAATGGCCTGACCAGGAATGTGTTGTTGAGTTACACCCTGACACATGGACAATGCCGGGAGATCGACAGGCTTCAGAGGCTAGACTCCAGTCTTCGGCCAAGTTCTTCCTAGCCCTGGGTTATGGAGGAGCAGACTTTTATGAATTTACCTTCAAGAGCTGACTAAGGGTGACAAAGAAAATTGAAAAGAGTAAGTACATGGGTATGTATTTTGAAGAAAATGAATTGCAGAAAATTAACACATTAGTAAGTAACTTTTAAAACCAGCAACAAAATAACCCTTTAGGAGATAATATAAGAATTCAGAGTTGCTATAATTGAACACCTAATCTACCCCACACTAAGCATGCAGTGAAACAAAGTTTCCAAGTGAAGAGAGTGGTCCAAAGGGAGTAGAGGTTTTTATGAGTGTCTCCGGATATAACATTTAACCGACAAAAGCTGTGGACGTTATTTTGAAAAACCAAATGAAAAGTCTAGAGATGGAAAGTAAAGTAACTAAAAGAAGCTTCATTTCAGAGGCTCAAAAGCAAAATTAAACTAGTATTTTACTGACCAGATTGCCACCAGCTAAGACACATGTCCAAGGCCGTTGATCACAGATCATTTTAGTCATTAAATCAGTCTCAATAAATTCAAAGAATTGAAATCATATGAAATTTATATTAAAACAGCCTAATTTGATTAGACATCAACAGAACAAAGAGATTCAACAAGTCTCCAAAGATTTGGAAAATAAACATGCTTCTATTGTCCAAGAGGGCAGTATAAAATGGTAAAAACACAGATGACGTCAGGATACACAGCAGGCAACTGAAACAGTGTAGTTACAGAGAATCACAGCAATATCAAAGATATTAAAAATGCTCTCGAATGGATGGCTTAGGCTTCATCTTAGGTAAAGGAAGACAGTAAGTGCAGATAAACGAAGAAGAAAGAATGCACGCATATAGAAACCAACAGGATCAACAGAATAGGTCAATTTGTAACTCCATTAAGAAAAGGAACAATGCCCACATTTCCCTAAAGGACAGCCAGTGAGGAGTGTAAAATAAGCAGAATTGATGATGGTATCACTCTGACAAAAGTACAGATGACACAGGATGATCCCGCCAATAAATTCAATAAACTAGATGAAGTGGACAGATTTCTAAAATATAGGCATTACCAAATTGACTGAGGGAAATAAAATTTTATTTGCAGGTATGTGACTAGAACAATTACCTCAAAGGAAATTCAAAATCTACATACTATCCCAAAAGGAAATTGCAGATTAATATTTATCCAAATATAAAGGCAAAAGTCTTTTAAAATTAAAACAAGCTAATGTAGACAATAAATAATTATAACCTGACAAAATATGACTTTGCCTAAGAATGAGAATTTGATTTGACATCTAAATATCAATCTATATGACAATCTTACAGATGGAAAAAAGAACAAAAGGTGTGTGACAAAAATGTACATACATTGTGGCTTTAAATAAAATTCTTTTTATTTTAAAATGCACTTAAATTAGAATTATTTTGCTCAGTATTTTATCATAGCAATAAAAACCTTCAGATACATGTCTATCAATAGTGGTGAAGAGTTGTCTTTCAGCAGTGTATATTATCTTTGATAATAGCCATTATTAATGGATGTGCTCAGCAATTTGAATTTGGGTTTCTCTGATAACCAGTGATGTCATACAAATATATGGAGATTAGATATAAATGTAGATATGTGATGCACATATACACATGTACACACACACATATACTTTATGCATACATGTGTGTGTGTGCTTGCTGCTTAATTGTGTGTCTTTTTGAAGATTGTCTGTTTAGGTCTATGCCAGTTTTTATATTTGGTTATTCTGATTTTGTAGTTGAGCTCTGTGTGTGTGTGTGTGTGTGTGTGTGTGTGTGTGTGTGTGTAGGTGTGTGTTCACACACATATCTATGTGTATTTAGACATGTTTAAGCACATGTGTGCATGTATGTGGAAGCTAGAGCACAACCTCTGGTGTCATTTCTCAGGTGTCTTATACCACATTTTGAAACTGGGGCTTTTCACTGACCTAGAGCCTGCCAATTAAGACAAGCTGATTGTCAGGAGGTTCCAAGAATTTGTCTGCCTCTGCCCCCACAGTCTTTAGAAAATCACTTTTTCCAACACCAACTATTTTTTCATAGTTTCTGGAGACTGGAGTCAAGCCCTCATGTTTACCACACAAGCAATGGATCATCTGAACCAATACCCCAGCCCATTTTTGTGATTTTAAACCCTTGTCAGATGTAGTTTTTAAATAGAAAATGTATTCCTGAATTCCATTGACTGTCTCTTCAGATAATTACTTTTCTGTGCATAATTTTGATAATTTCATTTGTCTGCCTGTACTTTGCTTTCCTATGCTGTTGACTCTTACTCCTGTGCTGTGAAGTCACATACTTTGTTTTCTTCTAGCAGTTCCAAAGTTTCAGGCCTTATATTTTTGTCTTTTTGTTATAGTGTGAGTTGCTTTTGGTGAGATAAGGATTTAGTTTCATTGTTCAGAATGTGGATGGACTCAATTACCCAACACCATTACTATTACAGTTGGGCAGAAGGAAGAAATTCTACTGTGTTATACTGCACGAGGGGTGATATTAGATAATGGTTGCAAACTGCATGCTTCAAGTTTTATCAAAATGAGTTTGAACATTTCCCCCAGAAACAAATAGCTAGGTGCAGTGGCACACACTTTTAATTCCTGTACTTTGGGTGGGATATGGGAAAGGTAAGTGGATCTCTGTGACTTAATGGTCAACCTGAGCTGTGCAGTTTGTTTCAGAATAGCCAAGCAACATAAAGAGGTATTTTCTGAAAAAACAAAAAGTAATGTTTGAGTAAGTGTTTGGAATTGCATTTAGGCATTATATAATCATATGTGTGTTGAAGCATCATATATAATCTACCCATATGCATAACTTTTAGAATTTTAATTCATCAATTAAAATCAGCCAAACTTTAAAAAACTAAAATTCCTTTTAAGAAGATAAAAATGTTAAACCGATAACAATGGAAACTACTTGATCAGAACCAAAAGTCCATGAAGCAATAAACAGGTAATATGAAGGGGAAAATGGGAAAGGTACTTTAATTGGACAAGGGGAAGGGAGATCAACACACAAGGATATAAAGCAAGAAGAAACAAATAGCATTAAGGATATTTGATAAATCCTCAAGGACTTCTTATTGAATATTAACCTTAAATTATGAAGTGTGTGTGTGTGTGTGTGTGTGTGTGTGTGTGTGTGTGTGTGTGTGTACGCATGCGCTTTTAAATAAAGTTATACAGTTTGGGGTGACACTGTTTTTTACAAGAACTTTATAGGGTATCTTAAAAAAACAAAAACTAAAACAAAAACAAAAAACAAACCAACAAACAAAAATTCAATATCTAGCTTAAGAAACCTCCTTTTGAGTTTCTGGTCAAGAAATACCAAGGAACTCTCAAAACAATATAGACTTATCACTGTTACCCTTGCGTGCTGCTCAAAGATCGGAGATAATTTCCTATTGCAGAAGATGCTGCATGCTTCAGATGCAGGATTTGGAAATTTTCAGCTAGATATAAACTGAAAATATTTGTTCCACTGTCCAACTTTCATAGTACGAGAAGTGCTTGGTAAGCAGCCAAGGGAAGGGAGAAATCAACAGTCCTACCCAGTCATACCTGGGAAACATAACAATGACCATCATGGCAGGATATCCATATAGGGGCAATAGTGACACTCATATGTTTATGGCAACCAACAGCTCTTTTATTGGACTTACGGTCTGCTCAACAAGAAGAAAATCATGCCTGGTACTAGAAACATAGCCAATGATCTTGACTCTTGAGATTGTAAATAGATCTTAGAGGATATCCTGCCCCTTACTAGACCCACAAAATCCCTAACTGAATTCTGAAACGTATCCTTGCAACCGCAGGTAAGTGTGGCTCTCATCTTTCATTAAAGAAGTGTCTCTTTGTAACAAATGGAGCCCATTACAGAATACCACAACTTGTCATTTGTTGTCTAAGTTCTTTGCCTATGAGTGGAACCCTAAGGGAGTTCCTCCTTCCATCTCAGCCTATCTATTGATAGTATCAATGTTCGTGTTTTTTAGAGGCAGCCATATTGTTGAGATATCATTGGTGTAGTTTCCCTGTTGTTTCTAAGAGATAACATCTCCCAGTAGACTTCTTGGTCCTCTGTGACCTAGGTGAGGGAGTTATGTTGCAGATGTATTCCCCTGAGGTTGGACTCCCCACCATCAGTGAAACGACTGCTCAGAGAGGGAGAGTTAGTCTCTCCCAGGAACTAACACCCTAACTTTTAGTACAAAGTGGTCAACCCCAAAAACAAAATACACAAAAAGAACACTAATGAGGTCAGATTATGTGTTTGTGTTTTGTGCCTATGTGTGTGTATGTGTGTGTGAGAGAGACAGAGAGAAATCAAAAAAAGAGGGCATCAGTTTGAGAGTGAAGGGAATCCATGGGAGAGGTTGGAAGGAGGGATGTGAGAGGAGAGGGAGGCAGGCAAGGAAAAGGGGAATAATTACATTTGAAATAAAAAAACCTTTAAAATTATTTCTTTTTATTTTTGACATTATGGTGATATCTTTCCTCTTTCCTCTTCTCTTTCCAAATCCTTCCATATACTATTCTTATACCTTTTCAAATCCATGGCCTTTTTATTAATTTTGTTACATATAGATACATATGCATTCCATATATATGTATTGGAATCTCAATCTGTATAATGTTACTTTTATGTATGATTCAGGGCTGATTATTTGGCATTAGATAAACAATTGGTGTGTTTTTCTCTTGGGAAGACTGTTTCTCCTGCTCCTAGCATTCCTTAGTTGCTAGTGGTACTTTGTGTAATGTTGTGGCCTCTTGGGCACCCCCACACCCTTACCCATGTTATCAGGTCTATTATTTTCCTGTTCTTGTTCTCTATTATTTTCCTGTGTTTAGGAAGTCATGATGGTAAGACTTTATGGGTGTAAATTCTGATTTTCCTAGGAAATTTTCCATAGAAACTTCTATTTATCTGACTGTTACAATATTTCCACTCCATCTTCTGTAATGATCCCAGAGCCTTAGGTATGGAACTTGCATTATAGATGTATACAGAGAATGGGCTCTACAACTTTGCATGTTGGTTGATTGTGGTTTTCTATAATGGTCTCTATGAGCTGTCAAAAGAAGTTTTCCTGATGCCGAGTATCTGTGGGCATAAGGACAAATATTTACAATATACATAAGAATTATGATGGTTTACCAAAGTAGTACTTATAGGTTTTCAAGATCCATGACTTCCATAACTTTGATAATTATTAGGTTTCCAGTACCAGGAATGATTTCCCTCTTGTCAGGAAGGTATTAAATTCTATTAAAGCTGTTGGTTATCACTAAGTTATGCATGGAAATTTTGTACTCTTGGGGTTATTACACCATACTGGTAATTGTGGTTCATAATTATTAATGATATGGTTCATCATGGCTCATAATTATTATAATTATAATGTTTATATTTCTAAGAAAGTTATAAAGAAAACAAAAGATCAAGCACTAGAAGGAACATTAAAAATTATAGTTCTGCTATTGGATTTATATCTAAAATATATGTTGAGTTCTTCAAGTGAATAGAATAATTAATTTTAAAATGTACACATATCTTAAATATATTTTCACAGAAGATAATATACATATATCTAAAACATACAAAAGAGCTTTTTACCATCATCATTAAGTGGATGCAAATTAAACGATACTTAACATAAGGTAACACTATGTACCAACTCTAATGATTATACATTTTTAAAGGACTATACTGCAACCCAGAGTGATTGCTTAGCACTTAGTATCTCTTCAAGAGAACCCAAGTTCAATTGCCAGTACCCATACTGTGGCCTGAAACTACATGTAACTCCAGCTCCAGAGAATAAAAGTCTTTTCTACCTTTTGTTGGCACATGTACCCACATCGCACACAAATGCACATACATATACACAACTAAAAATAATAAAAATAAATCTTTGAAAAGAATAATACCAATGTTTGGTGTGAATTTTAGTATCCTGGACCTTTTACTCAATATTAGTAATGTATAATGGTACTGCTATTTTAGAAAACTAGTTAACAGTTTCTAAGAATTGAAACATAAACATATAGACATGATCTCAATCCCAACCATACAAATCTGTCTAAAGAGTGAAAGGATATGTCCACATGAACACATATGTGAATGTTCATGTCAATATTTTTCAAAAAGTGAAAGACTTCAAACAATTCGTGTCTATCATATGTCTATAGATAGATAAATATATTTAAATTAAAATAAAATATCTGGAAAAAATGACAAATGTTGAAGACTGTCTGGAGCTATAACTAGGAGGTGCAACTAGTTGCAAATAGGCTTGAGAAAGCACTAGAATAAAGGAAGTGTTCTGAAACAATTTAGTGGGTTTATTTGTGTCTATGAATTCACTAAAATAATTAAATTCTACATTTAGAATGAGTGAATGTGTAGCATGAAAGTTATGTTATAATAATTAATTCCATTAAAGATATTTTAATGTGGGGTTGGGGATTTAGCTCAGTGGTAGAGCGCTTGCCTAGGAAGCGCAAGGCCCTGGGTTCGGTCCCCAGCTCCGAAAAAAAAAAGAACCAAAAAAAAAAAAAGATATTTTAATGTAAGCAAAATATCTTAGTACCAAAATGAAAACATGCACAATAATGGAAAAATAATCCATAGCAAGTAAACAGGAAATGGCAAATTCCAGAACGTCTTCTAACAGCAGTGTCCCTAGGAATCTTGACAGGTATAGAGCACTGAGACTATCTAACTGTGCCTAAAAATCCTTTCTTCCATATCTATGGGATAGACAAAAGCGTAGGTGCCATGCGTTCGTGTCTAGAACTCCGTAATGCTGTCAGTATTTAAAAGTGAACTGGCTGTGCCTCTCTGTTATGTGTATGGTAGCTCCAGGAGCTGACCATGGTGCTGATAGTTGCCCAGCTCAAGGTATAGACAGAGAGCATGGATTTATGACATTGCTGTGAAGAGCTGAAACTGACGGGGAGCATTCTAGAGCTGACTACAGAGTTGATAGCCTTCAAGATTCAAGGAATACAATTGAAGCTACAATTGGTCATTAACAACAAGGTCATGTTCTCCTGTTCGAACCAGTCTTTACATGAAGAAAGTCTACATCAGTTGATGACTCAGAAGGAGTCAATCATATCCATTCTAATGTGAATTAGAATTCACATCTAATGTCTTAGATATTGATGATAATTTGTTAATATGTTTTTCTCTTAAACCAATTATAGTCCTGAAATAAAATAAATACCCTCCTCTTTCTGACTGTTAACTTGAGCAATATTTTTCTGCAGAAAATTGTTCATATTCACCCACTTATTCATGCACTTACTCAGCAATGTGTAGCTTGTACAAAATCACACCCTGTGTTGACCACCACAATTTGTAAGACTAGAAATAGATTTCTAATATAATCATACCACAGTACTGGTCAACCTGAGGAAACACTTTTTATTTAATGGTCTGGAAGACAATTTTTGAAAATAGCTTTGTAAATCTGTATCGGTTTCAGTAAAACTAACCTATTTAAGAGTAAATCAAAATGCTAGAATTAGCTTCTTCATTAAAGACAAATTTCTTAAAATATTTCAAGACAGATCATTGTCAGAGATGAAGGAGTTAGCTCCAGAGAAAGCTTTAACAAAAAATATATTCTAATTCTTATATAAATATATCTGTGTATAGACTTATGCACAATAATTCTTGAATATTCTTAAAACAGCATAAAACACGTTTGGAATGCTGGTGTAAATATAGATTTCTGGATTTTGGTAAATTAGAGTAATTCATGAATGCATGTTAAAATACCAGAGAAAATAAGCCCTAAATGTTTTCTGAATTTTTCCTATGGATCATAGTTTCTGCATAACTTTCCTTCACATCCACATTCCCAGACCCCACTGAGTATAAGAAACATCTACAATTCTTGTTCAGAGTGCAATATTCTACATTCCACTCCCTGGAGACTCTGTTTCAGCCCTGAAATGGAGCCTACAACACATGTGGGTCTTAGTGCATGGCAGTCACTGCTGAAGGCTCTGGTGAGCAGCCAGAAAGATATGTTTTAATTGTGCTTTCATAGTTTAGTTGGGGCATCTAGAAGTGTATTCCCCCCAGTCATGGTACCACTAGGATTCCACGTGCACCTTGGCAAGGGAGAATGAAGAAGACAATGGGTATGGATTAATCCAAACAATAAATTCTAATCATGCTTTGCATGATTCACATATTATTTTTCTTGTTTCCCAATAAACCTACTGCTAAGTTCAAAATATAATAATTCAATGTGTATGTAATACACATAACTAACTCACATCATAGATCAGCTTAGATGTGTCTACAGCTGGGCAAAGTTATTCAACACAACTTGTTTTATGGTAAAGCATGGAACATCTAGCTCATGTAGGTCTTTGAATACCTATGTCAAAAAGACTGTTAATACAGTATACATTAGAGTCGCAGATGCTTCTTCTCATGGTCATTTAACTGAATAAGAAGTTTATCTCACTTCTATTGCCCACAACTTAGACAGACTCACTTATTTTGTTATTGCTACCCCAGGAAAAGATGAAAATTAAAAATGAAAGTATGAGTCCCAACTGAACAGCATTATTTCCACACCATTACAAAAATAATATATTGAATCAGAATTTAATATGTAAGTTTATGTGACATCTGTGCCTTCTATGAGTATACAAGCAGGACAACAGCTAATAATAACTCCTTGATTATAGAACAAACCTAAGAGCTATGCAGCCAGAGGGATCTGTGTGGGCATTACCAGGTTCTTTTCTGGTCATAAAATCCAGTTGGTATGCAATTACTCCAGTGTGACACTTTCTATAAGCTAGAAATCATGTCTTCAGTTTCAACATTGTAAATCAATGAAATTACATTGTAGTCATTGACAACACGTACAATTTTGCCTGTTTGATGCCCCATTACTGCAGCAGCCCTTGCCTTCATTTGGAAATCAGTCCTTCACTTCTCTACATGGATATTACAGGGCATTTCCCCCTCCCCAGTCTCTCTGCACTGAGGACATATTTATAGACAGCAGAATAATGTCACACACAGATTGCTCCCACAAATAGTCCTTGCTTCTTTGTAGTACTAAGGTCCATTTTTACATCAGATGGTGAAATGTTCTATTTTCCACCCATTGTGCACTGCCCCCCAGCATTTTTTACATAAAAGGTGGTAAAGGTTGAAACCATATTTCTGAATTGACTTTGTCATATTAAATACAATAGTGTGAAGAATGTGGTTTACTCCAACTTTGACCCCATGTAGCAACTGTAGAATTTCTACAAGAATGAGTATCAAGAAAGATGACTTTTCTGAGCTATCAAATGCTGTTTCATAATTACCCCTGCATTCTATTTTTCTGAACCTAAACACATATCAGGAACCTCTTTTCTTTTTCTTAATGTACATATTTTTATTGGTTATTTTATTTATTTACATTTCAAATGTTATCCCCCTTTCCAATTTCCCCTCATCACGCTCCTCCCCTGCCTATATGAGGGTGCTCCCCCACCCTCCCACCCACTCCTGCCTCAGCAACCTAGTATTCCCCTATTCTGTGTCATCAAGACTCCACAGGATTAAGGAATCCCCTCCCAGTGATGCTAGTAAGGCAAGCCTCTGCTACATATCCAGATGGTGCCATAGGTACCACCTGTATACTCTTTGGTTGGTAGTTTAGTCCCTGGGAACTTTGGTGGGGAGTCTGGTTGGTTAATACTGTTCTTCCTATGAGGTTGCAAAGCCCTTCAGCTCCTATAGTCCTTGTCCTAACTTCCGTATGCCCAGTTCAATGTTTTGTTATATACATCTATATCTGTATTGGTCTGGCTCTGGCAGAACAGATCAGTGGACAGCTATACAGGGCTCCTTTCAGTAAGCACTTCTTGGCATCAGCAATAGTGTCTGGATTTGGTGTCAGCAGATGGGATGGATCCCTAGGTGGGGCAATCTCTGGATGGGCTTTCCCTCAGTTTCTGCTCCATTCTTTGTCCCTGCATTTCCTTTTGACAGGAGAAATTCTGGATTAATATTTCTGAGGTAGGTAGGAGGCCCCATCCCTCAACCATGGGCCATGCCTATCTACTGGATATGGTCTCTACAGGTTCTATCTCCCCTTTGTTGGGTATTTTGGCTAATGTCCTTCCTGTTGAGTCCTGGGAACCTCTTGGGTCTCTGGGACTCTGTAGTGGCTACTCCCCATTCCCCCTCCTCTACTGCTACACACCTACTAAAGGAACCACTTTTCAAAAGATGCGGTTCACACAGCCAGAAAAAAAGATGAAATTATGTCAGTTGCAGGAGAAATGAATGGAAGTAGACAATATGCTATGTGAAATAAACCAGACCCAGAAAGATAAATAGTATGTCTTTTTAGACTAATGAGGGGGTGGGACTGGAGGAAGGAAAAAGAGAAACAAAGGGACTGTTAGATGATGAAGAACAAGCAAGAGATAGAATAATGATGATGTAATGAATATGATAGTCAAGGTATGCAAGATATGCAGGTATGGAATTCTCACACAATTAATGTGTACTAACAACAACAAGAACAACAAACTGAAATAAACCATTTATCTAGTGAAAGTCAGGTTTCAGTTTACTCTTACCCTAGGGAGTCTCTCCACATCTCCAAAGGGAAGGTTTAGGACTAGAAGATGAAGGATAACAAACATCTTGAGACAAAAAAAGGTTTCTGTTCTCTTAGATTCAATTTAAAATGGGTCAATATGTGCACCAGGCAAGCATTAGCCATCTGGATAGAACTGGAAAAGGAGAAACAAAGAAAAATAATGGGCGTCTCCTTGAGACCCCAGCAGCTTCTGATAAAATTTACCACAGCATGCATTGGTCAGCATCCGCAGGGTTAAACTGAGATAACAAACTACTCGAGTTTTATGAACTTAACAAAGTATCTTTTCCTGTTCAGTGACATGAGCAGCATGGATTGGTGGAGGTCTCTGTTCATCACAGTCACCTACAGACTCTGATGACAGGCTGCTGCTCAAGAGAGGTTTTCACTGTTACTGCATCATAAAGCAAATCCCCCATTATCCAGGAAACTATGAACATCAGGAATGTGTGTCTTAATGGCAAGTAACAATATAGATGCCACCATTTATTTCAACTTTTTATGTATTTTATAGTTTGAAAACTTGCATTTTTAATTCCCTATTTATTGTTCTCCTCTTAAATGTCTTATTAATCTTAAAACTATGGATAAGGCACATTTATTTAGGTATATTCCAATACAATGTACCTCTGGTCACAGTGTAATCACTTACAATGTATATCATTTCTTGACCACTCTTTATACTTTAGAGTGTATATCCCAGAAGTCAAGAGGTGGTGCCATACATAAGAAACTGACTTAGAATTGTCAGAACACACATTTGTAAATGAAACCTATTAAATTGTCAGGATCCTTGTCATATTAGTTATTCCTATTCTCCTAGAAAAATAAGGAAGTGAGAATTCAACTCTCTCTGCAACTCTGGGTGAAAGAGATTCGTTTGTACAACTGCCTTTGCACAGCATTTGCAGGAAGTTCGATGACATCACCTAAAATATCTGTGGCCTCAGACTGAAAAAGGTTCTGATAGTCTAATAGGAAACCTAGACATCAAATAGGAAATTTTGAATTTTATAAGACAAATGAAGCCTTCAATAAAATATAAAATAATGCATTGGAAAACATTTAAAATATATCAAGCTGTTGTATCACCAAAATTAAAAAATGTCTATAAAAGAAAAAAGGATGAGCAAAAAGACATTAAAAAATAAACATGAGTGGGTTGGGGATTTAGCTCAGTGGTAGAGTGCTTGCCTAGCAAACGCAAGGCCCTGGGTTCGGTCCCCAGCTCCGAAAAATAGAAAAAAAATAGAAAAAAAAAAGAAAAAATAAACATGATTATCCTCACTGGCAATTAAATAACTGGATACATTTTGTATCCTATAGTGGTGAGCAAAAATTAAAAAAGGGAGAATTGGTTGATGTGTGAACTAAAATGATTGCTTTCAAATCCATTGACCATTGCTCTACAACAATTGTTGAGAGCAATTCACCAGTATTTATCAAATTATATGTTTTATATACAAGGAAAAACTTTCATTAGAAATCTTTACAGTTATATCAATGCAACAAGGGATATAAATAAGCATGAATCTTCTTGCAGTATTGTGACATCAAAAATTGGAAGAAATACATGCAAAATCATCAACACAAAGAACTAATCAGGTGCCTGCAACAGAATTTCATGTGACCATGATAGGAACCAGAGAAAATTCATAAAAGTGTGGAACAAGGCTTGCACTGTGCTGTGGAATTAACAGCTGGTTGAAGAATGAAAAACACAATTAGGACCACACCAAAAGAAAGGCATGATCAGTGTCAACGATTGTCACAAGACAGACGCTTATAGCTGCCTTCAAGTTACCAATATTTAAGTGAGAAAACCATAAAATTTGTATAGGACAATTTTAATAGCTCTGTGTGTGTGTGTGTGTGTGTGTGTGTGTGTGTGTGTGTGTGTGTGTGTGTGTGTGTGTGTGTGTGAGAGAGAGAGAGAGAGAGAGCATTTGCTTCTGGAAAAGGATTGGAAAAAGAGAACTAATGTCAGAAAGGGTACATGGAAACTAGATCACAAACATTGCACAACAACAAAGTATCACTTTGCAATTCTCATACCTCATTGGTAGTTGAAATTTTAACTATCATTGCTTACATAATCTTCTTTAATTAGGTTTAAGTATTTATTGCTAACGAAGTAAAAGACAATAGGTATATGAAAACAGAATATTGGAGTTTTAAAGAAAAATAAGTTATACAAGACTCCTCTACTTCTGGGTAACTATAGGCATTATATTTTTGTTGAACTTTTCCCTTGCCATCTTTAAAATTGAAGTTAATGTCTTGAGTCATTTTCTACCTCTGCTGAAATTTTATTCTAATTCTGATTTTGCCTTAGAAAATAATATTTTTATTTTCTTAGATATGGCATTCATAATTAATAAGATTTTAGATAGATCTTAAAGAGAAGATAAGTAAATTTTATTAATTGTCATTGACAATAATGCAATGATGCTAAAGTTTATGTTTTAGATTTCTGCATTCTTAGATGTGAGTAAGAGACACACATCTTATGTGTCTTATAAGGACAACATTTAATTGAGGTTGCCTTACAGGTTAAGAGGTTCAGTCCATTATCATCATGACTAGAAGCACAGCAATATTCAGGCAGGAATGGCACTGGAGGAGCTGAGAGTTCTACATCTTTATCCAAAGGAATCCAAAAGTAAACTGTCCTCCAAGAGGCTAGCTAGGAGGAGGCCACTCCCTCATTGACAAGGCCACACCTGCTAATAGTGCCACTCCCTGAGCCAGCATAAAATTTTACCTGCCAGAATATTATTGGCCCTATGAACTCCAAAGCAAAGAGAGGGATAACTGAGTTAATTCTAAATGAAGGTTTGAGACGATTAAGATGAGTTCACACAATATCCAAAAGGAAAACATTATTAGAGAGAAAACAAGGCTGTGAAAAATAAAGAAATTAGTGGTGAACAAAATGGCAGAACTAGCAATCCTACTGCATGGATTGTGTGTGTGTGTGTGTGTGTGTGTGTGTGTGTGTGTGTGTGTATGTGTGTGTGTAATACATTTTGTATGTATCGAATATATATATATGTATATACATATATATATATATACATATACAAAAAATTTTAAAGAAAAATAAAGCAAGCCCGTGTAGACATTTAGGGAGTCATGAAAATCTTGTCATCACAGGTTTTATTAAAAGGTAGCATGTGAGGGAATTCACTACAAGGCATTTAAGCCTGGGATTCCAGAAAGAAATTCAACAGGATTTCATATTCAATAGGAATATGAAATTATTGTTTTGAATTTTCCTTATGATCCAGCATCTCCCCACATCAATACTGAATCAAACATCTAATCTAATTTCCAAATGCATTTCCTATCTAATCTCATCCATTGATCAAAAGGTGGAAATGCCAATTTTAAGAATGTGTTTCTTGGGGTTCTATTTCCAGAAATATGTCAAGACCAATGCCTGAGGTATTCTCTGTGTCTAAAGTCTTTTTCTTTACAGAGAATATCAACTCACAAGCTGATAGTTCTTTGACTAACACATGACCACGTTTAAGTTATATAAGTGATTGATAGAGGCCTCGTGTCCATTGAACTAATTAGGATTACAGAGGATCAGTATTATATCTTCCTTTTCTTTTTGCAATAATGGAGATTGTTTATATAGGCAGAGTAAAGAAAAAATATAGTCTCTTCCTTTTTCCCTTAAGTAAATTCAATTAGATGATGTAGCCATAAAAAGGTTCATCTGTACTTTATAAAATTAAAGATGTAGACATCAGAGAGAAGACTCTTCCCCAAATAACATCAGATTTCAATGGAAATTAATAGGCTCCTTGACTATTGATTCCTTTTCTTTTAATAGAATGTAGACCATAATGAAAGAATAATAATATAAGAATCAAGGAAATGGAGAATGACACCAGCATCCTGGAGCCTTTTGTATCAGCCATCCCAAGCAGAACTTTGGATCATAACTAAATAGAAAGACAAAAGTTGAAAAAAGTAAATAGAGAATGATGGAATCATGAAATCAATAACCTGGAAATCAGCAAAGCAAGAGACACTCTAGAGGCCCTAATGTCAATACTGTGATGTAATTGTATGACAAGTTATGTGAATTCAAACAGGCTTGAATCTATGCCCTTGTGTGTGTTTGTATGTGTTTGTGTGTGAGTGTGTATGTGCCTGTGTGTGTCTGTGTGTGTCTCTGTGCGTGTTTGTGTGTATGTGTTTTCTTTCAAAGGAAACCAAAGTGAATTTTACCAGCAGTTCTGCCTCCAGGCCTTACTAAACATCCACAGTTCCCTGCTTCTTCTATCATATGTAATGTAATATTCCCCTCTCAGTTGAGGGAAGCATAAAAGGAAGCTCTCTCATTTGCCTCAGACGAACTACTAAAATGTAATTAAAATCAACATAAGCAGTGTGTGTCCCAGTGAGGTGACTTCTACCATTTCAAGCTTTCACTGGAGAAGTGAAGGAATCAACTGACGTAACCCAGAAAAACAAGGAACTAACAAATGTTAATCGAGGCATTAAAAAGTCAGCAGCATCAGTAAACAGAATTCTAAGGATCTACAAAAATAAACCATAAAAATGTACTTATCTCAAGGTTATAATAAAGGTAAACCACATTGAAGAAAGGACCAGACATTTCTCCAATGTTCAAGTTGCCTTGAGGCCATATTTTGTAGAGATGTGAATGTTGGGGTGACTGCAAGGGTGGTGTGAGGGTTCTTTACTCTTGATCTCTTTTTACTAATGCAAACATGGAGGGACACAATACATTTATTCCAGAAAACAAAATGCTACCATCTTCTAAAACATATAGGGATCATAAATATTGGAATATTCGAGGTTCATAGAAATAAGATAAATTTTCTCCTGAAATAAACAATTTTAGTGTCCAGAGGTATCTGTTAGGGGATCTGAGCTGTGGACAAGAACAGCACAGTCAGCTCTATGAATCAATGCCTGTAGACAGATGTGGTCAACCTGGAATCAAAAAGGACTTGCGGAAAGTTCTATGCATATGAGCAAGCACAGTCATTTTGATTTCCAACATTACTTTCTCTACAACACTGTATGACAACTATTTACATAAGGTTTACATTGTTTTAACTATTATAAATAACCTAGAGATTGAAGTACACGAGGGACTATGAATAGATCCCAAGCAGTGACAGTGACAATTCATAGAAAGCTGTGCATCTGCAGGATGACTTGGAACCAAACCTTTGCAGACACTGAGGGAATGACTTTGGATAGAAGATTGCACGCTAATTAATGTGAATTCTCACTAGCCTTGTTGCAAATCTTCCAACCATTTCTTGCCAGTGGAAGGATCAATATGCTGCGTCAAGGAAGGGATTTCATGGTTGGTAAGCCACATGCTTCCTCAGCTTGTCTCTTTAGGAAATGTAACATTTTATAATAAGAACTCCATCTTCAAGATCATCAAGATAAACCTACTATGTATTGAATGTACAGGTATGTGTTAAATAGCTTGTCATACAGTTTTTGTATATCTAAACTGATGGTTGGAATGGAGACTTGTCGATTCTTGGAGTTCATAGGACCTGAATGACATCAGAGCCTCAAAAAAAAAAAAAAATAGCTCATGAGTCATCAGAGGATGGCCTGCCCAGCCAGCACAGACAGCTTTCTTCTCTTGAAAGAACTAAACTTAAAAAAGGTTGACAGGCACGTTCTGTTTTCCTAGAAACACAGAAGGTGCCTCCAAATTATACCCAAAACATAGTAGGCTGAGAACAGCATCCCTTTATTTGCTGGGCATACTGCTGGCCACACAGTGGAGGAAGAGGTCATAGCTGGGCAGTGGGATTTTCTGTAGAAATAACCAGAGTAAATGATTTTTCCAAAAAGAAAAGAAGGCATATTCTTCATAGAAAAGGAACTTCGGATCTCAGATACTAAACATCAAAAACAAACAAACAAAAGCAAACCGTGTCAATGAACAGTTAGGTTATTTGGGGGAAAATAAGACCCCAGGATGTTGCTGAGGTCCGGAGCCCACTGTACTGGTGAGCACAGGCTGGTGGTAACTTAGGGCAGGGAAGGGGACACTTTAATTTATGTGCTCAATTTTTCTGAAATCTCAAAAAAAAAGTAAAAAATGAAGGTTGGGGAAGGCGATGAATGAGGTTAATTTTCAGTGTGGCACATTCAGGATGCTTTTGAGATTAAGAGTTTTTCTATTACCTCAGTATCCTCATCTGAGAGAAAAGTGATTTCCGAGCCAGAAGCATTTTACCACAGCCTCAATTCAACCTCCCCAATAGGCCTTTAACTGTGACTGGGCTCAAAGTTCATTTTTCAAATAAGGGTTATATAGGGGGGACTTCAAAATGATAATCAACAAAGCATGTCTCTTTCATTTTACCACCAAGCGTCAAGTTAGAATATTACGACACCAGGAGTTAAATGGAAAAAACATAGTAAACCACAGTACAAAAAATAATGAATACAAAAGACACAATTTCATGCAAAATAATAAAAATTTTACTGCAAATTAATGTTTGATTTTTTTCAATGTACCAAATATTCCTTCTTGGAGTATAAAATAGAATCTTTACAAAAATTTCTCTGAGGCTGGGAAGACAGCTCAGCTGATGAAGAACTTGCAGCGCCACGTAAGACATGAGTTTACACACCTATTGATGTTGTAAAAGGCTGATCACAGCAGCACACATCTGTAGTCCCAGCGCTGGAAGGATGGGAACCTGCAGTCTCTGCAGCATCCAGTGCATCAAGTCCACTACATGGGCTCCAGGTTCAGCGAGAGCCCCTATCTCAGATAGCAATGTCGTGATAAATGGAAATCTTTTCGTCAACCTGTGGACTCCACATGCATGGACACATGAACACATACATGAACATAAACACACAGATCATGCAGTCTATGTCAGAGGAAACTTAAGCATCTTATTTTCGTGGGCAAGTGTATCCTACAAAGTACAAATCATAACTATAAGTTTAAAAGTTTTACCTTCCTCATACAAATCAAAGGAAGATATCCATTTCCTTGGTCAAATTTCCTATTTAGAAAATGTGACTGCTCTCCACTTATAACAGGCATACACTTATAAAGGCAGCATTCTCTCACAGTTTGCAGGAAGAGATTCTGTTTGTGAAACAAACTTTCAAGTGCTATTTTTCAGAAGCTTTTTTTTTCTACATTGTTTAGAGATTATTGTAATTAAACTCCGAAAGTCTTTGCTAAAAAGATCTCTGATCGGGCTGGAGAGATGGCTCAGCCGTTAAAGGCTAGGCTCACAACCAAAAAAAAAGATCTCTGATCATTGTTACTACATTAAAATCTTACTGGAACCAAAAATATCTAGCTGGACCCTAGATACACATGTGGTCCAGAACAGTGACAACCTGCTACATGGTCATGTACAGGAATATCCTGTAAGGACACCTCACCTTCTCCCACAGACTTCTGATTTCTGGGGGTCATTGGCCTGTTCAGTAATTAAGTTGGACTTCCTGAACTCTGTAATTTATACTATGCCCAGCATACTTAATTAACTTTGGCAGGGGAAGGCATATTTCAATGTAAAAGCTGTTAGAGCCCATGTGTGACAATGTGGACTTAGCTTTAGGCTAGGAGTCAGTGATGGTTAATGACGATTTTTAACTTATTTCCTTCAGTGTTCCTTTACTGAATTAAAATCTTGGGTGTTCAAATCAAATTAAGTTGGAATGAAAAACTAGGTAACATTGTTATTTTTTTACAGGGGGAAAGAATAAAAAACCCAAACAACACTGCCATCAAGAAGCTATTTAGAGTTCTGTGTGTTTAAATATATAAAATATTAAATATTTCTTGTCTTCTTCAGCTTCCTGTATTTTAATAATTGGGCATTTTGTTCACTTAGCTTCCTTGGTAGATTAGAAATAAAGGTTCACCACTGCTTTCTGTGTTGATACCAACCTCCTGAGGTACAGTCTTAGGTAGACGAAAATAGTCTAAAGATCTAAGACTTGTCTCATTCTCATTCCCTCTGATCACAGAGTAGCAAAGGCTCCTGTGGTAACCCGATTCCTAAATAACGACAGAGCAGTGTCACAGTGATGATGGGGTGAAGTGTAGAGACCCATAGGCAGCCCTTCAGCTGCCCTGGGACTCCCAGTTTATTAGAAAACTGCATTTATACCTCGTTCTTATTAGTAAGAATCTGCTTACTACTGCAGATTAAGGAGCTGAAGCATTAACAAAGACTCAGACTTCTATGTCTTCACAGATAATAAAACATCTTCCAGTCACTTTCTAATTAGTGAAAACTTAAAAAATGTGTAATAAGTGATATTGGTGAAAAATACATGTTAGGGAATCCTTCCACCCAGCTGCCAATCAACAGAACCCAGCAGTAGCTTTGTAGGTGCGGGGTTAAGCAGAAAAACAACAGCAATGTATTAGAAATATTGTATTTCCATTTAGCAACTATATTTTTCCATTTAAAAGGCTTTCCTTGGTTTTAATTCATTAAAAAGAACAAACTGAGCACAGTCCTCATTCACAGTCACATGACTCTAAATTTAGTTGCCTGTCTATCAGGAGTTTAAACTTAAAGGCAGGGTTTCCACATTCTTGTCTAGTTTCCCTGCCTTCCATCTTCTCAATTATGATATTAAACAACCCCTGTGTGCTAAAATCTATGCTTGATCTGACAAGCTCAGACAAACCACACTTGAAACTTGAGACCTGGTATTGTCCACTTTTAAATAGAAAAATCACATTGATTGCATGAAACTCAGAGCTCATTTTGGTCCATCGATTCTCCTAGTGACCTTCTGCGGCATCAAAGCCCAGTGCGAACCCAATCTGACCCTGACTTTATGTGCATTATTATATCAAGAGACAGGAGCTACTTCATGCCATCGTCTCCATAGATGTGTAATAAAGTATTCTAGAACTGCTCCTGCCCAGAACACTTGAGGCACACGTCATTTTCTTAGTCGCCTTTCTCTCTCTGCCCCCTCCCTGTTCTTGCGCACAAGCACATGAACACTGCCTCCTGCCAGTGTGAATTTTTTTTGCTTACTGGATATTTCTTCTCTCTTGATGCAGACCTCAAAAAGCAACTTGAGATTCAGTTAACAGCATTTTCCACCCAAATCCATAACTAATAATAATGTTCTTTATTATGCTCTTCTGTGAGACAATATGTCTGATGCAGAAATTCCTCTCCACACTGTTTTAATTACAATAAATCACCTTCATTATGATGCATACTTCAATATAGCATATCGGCTGCTTAGCTACCTTGGTTACTCCCATAATGAAGTGAGAGCAGGCACATATGTCTCAAAGAAATTTATTTACTCCCACACCGAAAAATTGTACAGTATCCCATGGCTTTGCAACATGAATTTCAACAACTTTTATCTTACCTTACTGTTCAGACATCAGACATCAGAGCTGAGAAGACAGGATAAAGAAAAGGAAGAGGGAAGGTACCACATCTGAGGATGCTGCTTACACAAATAACAGTGCCCCGAATACATCCACTAGCATGGAAAAATGTCCTTGCAGTACAATCATTTCTCTATAAATGTATGAAGGTATTTACTGCCCGGTGCAACACATCAGCAGGAGATGCTAGGCTGTGGTGTGCAAGTTCCTAGGGACTGAGTGTCAAAGTCAACTTCCCCAGCAGTCCCCTGAGTACAGTGCCGGGCACATTCTCCTGAAAGGTGTGAAAATCTGATTTTCTAAAATGGATCAGTAATTCTCTATGAAGGGGGAAAGGATCGATAAATCTTTGCTAAGTAGATTGTAAAGGAAAAATTATTCTTTCGGTGACAGTATATTAGGACTCTCCAAACAATCTCAATAAACTAAAGACATAGCATTTCTCCCCACAAACTACTTTTGACTTCTGATATATTTTTGTAATCTCGGATCATTCTACAATGCACATACATTTATTTTTGCTAAGCAATGTTCTGTGTTGATGTTGATTTATGATATGTGCCATTATAATGCCTGACTGTGACTAGAAAAGAAAATTATTAGCTGCTTGTAGCCTGATAGATTTAATACAAGGAAATGTCATTATAGCTGTACACACATATATGTTTGTAACTATATCAGTTTAGAGGATAGCCTCATGATGAGATTTTGGTATTACTTAGTCAAATATACCTGTGCTGTTTTAGGTAACCATTAATCAATGCATAGCATATATTCTCCCAGTGCCTAAGAACACTTAAGGTGAGATATGTGTAGAATCTTGCGATGCTGAAAGCCGTTTCAGGAACATTTCTATCTCCTACACAAGGATCAAGGAAACCTCAAGTACAAGTTTTAGCACATGCATTTGACCACACTGAACTGGTTTAATGCCCAGCCCATCATTAAAAACATATTTTTCATTTGTATCAGAAGTAGAGAACTGATGCTCTTCACTACTCTGACGCCCAAGAATCCTTGCTGAAGTTATCTAGACAGAGGATGTGTGTCACAAGAAAACTAGCGTAAGGATGGACTCACAGCTCCACAGGGGATGTCTGGTTATAGCATCCTGAGCTTTGTATGGATGAATTTTCCTCTGCTGTCTGATAAAGGGGTTATTTAAAATAAGGCCTGTGTGGTGGTGATACAGTTCAGAGGCACCCTTGACACTTTGTGCCCTATAGTATCTGATAAGATCCTATGATATCTGATAAGAAGCAGCTGGTGCTTTGGCAACCTTAGGTCTGAATTTCTCTGTGCACATGTAAATCAGAACCTACATTATAATAGATGCTCCTTTTCAAGGAAAAGTGTGTTGATGAGATGTAAAACTATAGAATCCTTGTACAATGCAGAAGAGAGAAAGGTTCATCGGTTTAAACCACAGAGAACTGGCCTGATGAACGCACGCAAATTTGCTCACCTCAATATTCATGTATGTTCCAGGAATTACATTGGCTGGCACCTTTTCTGGGTTATCATGTCAAAAATATTGTAAAATGCTTTCTTTTCCATCTCTCAATCAATTAGTGCTATAGTGTGACGTTTATTCAATCCAAAACCAACTATAATTGCTTTCAGCATGAAGGACTCAGTAGCATTAGTCTCTCCTACCATCTACTTTTGTGACATTTTTGAACAAAGAGTGTGATTTTTTTCTATGAAGCAAAGTCAAGTTTCTGCATAACGTTCATCACCCAATGCTCAATGTCAAAGAAAATGCAACAAGAAAATCCTTGGGATAGAAGTAAAAGTTCTTAGTACCCATGAGCATACAGATAAGCACCTTCTTCTGAACCTTCAGAACAGAGTACTGACGTAGACGTAGCAAGGTGCAACCTTCCTGTTCACACCTCAGATGCCATAAGGCATAACTATTGAAACAGGGAAACTCAGGTGCCTGCACACCAGGGCTTATAGCTGCAGTGCTCTGAGTCTTTCCTAACAGAAGACAAATTCAAGTTAATAAAAGCAGACGCGAGGGAAGGAGCACAGCTTCCTTTCAATGGTGTGGCAGTAAAAGCTACTTCAGGAATAAGATGCTGGTGTAGAAATTTTGTTGTTCTCATATTCACATGGAACCTTGAAATAAAATATATTCTCTGATAATATTTCAATTTGACTTCTAAATTTGCATTATATCCAAAAATCTAGTTTACTTATCCTACTAATAATAATTTACTAATTTTTAAATAAAATGATGCACATACAATTTTTCTAAAATTAAAGTTATAATAAAGTTTGGGTTAAGGCATCTCATCCCTAGGCTAAATATAACTGAGGAGCAGATGTTTCATTAGACAAAAGAAGGTGTCATCCATCTAAAAATAAAATACGGGGCTGGGGATTTAGCTCAGTGGTAGAGCGCTTACCTAGGAAGCGCAAGGCCCTGGGTTCGGTCCCCAGCTCCAAAAATAAATAAATAAATAAATAAATAAATAAAATAAATAAATAAATAAATAAATAAAATACCTGAGTTACGTTGTTATCTACAGGTGTCGCACTGAGAATTTACTAAATGGTCTTTATTTTTTTATACTGTGAAACTTGCTCTTGCTAAAAGATTTATTTAATGATTTATTCTCATGGGGTGTGTGTGTGTGTGTGTGTGTGTGTGTGTGTGTGTGTGTGTGTGTGTGCCTGTGCCTATTTCTTTCTGTGTGACAGTACATGTATGCCTATTTCTTTGTGTGTGAGTGGATGTGTGTGTAACTTTGTGTGTGATATACCTGTGTATCTATGTATATATCTATGTGTATCTCTGTGTTTGTGTGAATGTACATATGTGTGTGTTAATTCATGTGACTATGTATATTAGTATGTGTATGTTTCTGTGTTGAGTTGTGTGTGTGTGAGTGTGTGTGTGTGTGTGTGTGTGTGTGTGTGTGTGTGTGTGTGTGTGACTGTAGAGGCCAGTAGAGAGTCCCAGAACCTCTGGAGCTAGAGTTACAGGTCCTACGAGAAACTGAACTCTGGTCCTCTAAAAGAACAGTACTTTCTCTTAACCACTGAGCCATGTATCTAGCAAAGAAACATGTTCTTGATACAAGGAAATAGTCTGTACAAAATGATTCCCTGAGACAAAATAGAAACCATTCTCTGGGCAGATGGCAATCATTTGCTGAGGACCAGCACTTTCTTTGGGAACAACTGGGATGAGAAGCAGAAGAGCTCCTTGTATAGCAGAGGAGCTTCTGAAAATATCACTCTATGGTTGTCTTCCTTCCTCCTTTCTCTTCCTCCTCCTCTTCCTCTTCCTCTTCTTCTCTTCTGACTGTTTGGTATTCAAATAATATTCCTTAAGGCATCACATGCTCACTAAAAACAATAATATCCTATGAATCTAATGTCACACTATTTGATACATTACTTATATATTGCACACACACGCACACACAAATTCTACATCCGATTGTATATTTACTACCCTATTTCACTTACTTAAGATTATACCATTACCATTTTCTACAGCCATAAATAGTCCTCAATTAAAGAAATAAGTAGCAATCGTATATTATTAAGGCGGCACGGCAGGGTGATTAAGCTACTCATAATATATAAAGTGACTCTCAGTGTTGTGAGCTTTTTCATATACATCGTCTAGATCCTCATTATCAAGTATCATGTGATGTCAGTAGCCATTTTCCTGCTTCTGTCAAAGCTTGCCTGTCAGGCAGAGTCCTGTCCGGTTGACTCATGGCACGATCAGAAGGGATACACTTGAAACTCAAGGCGAGGAACTGAATGTTCTGTTAATCTTGGAGGAAGGAACAGGAAGGATCAGAACAGATATCTAACATACATCAGTCATTGTCTCTGCTGGCTTGTGACTTTGTTCCCAACAATGCTGTAAATATATAAAGCACATGAAAATTAAACTTGGGGTTGCTGTAGTATTCACTGGACAGCTTTCCTGATTTCTGACGTTTGTCTCTGAGTCTTCTCTGTCTTTCTTATAATCATCCTCACTCCTGCCTCAGAGGACTGTTCGACTTCGTACTGGCTGGACTAGTACAATGTGAAATTTTATTTCACCTAAAAAAAACAAATAATCTTTAGGATTTTCTCATTGTTTCCTACAAAGGTCTGAGCACCTCACATTCAATAACTATTCCTTCAGCATCTTTGATATTGTCAGTTATTAATTTTTATATTTCTCAAACAAAAATATATTATCAATTTAGCTTTCTTCTGCTTCTCAAGGTAAATACCTAGACAATTCTTCACATATTTATTTATTGTTTTACATGGTATTATTTCCTTGACTATTTATTAATCCAGTGTGTTTGTTCTCTTGCCAAATTTAAGAATTTTTAATTAAAATATTGTATCATTTCTCCTCTTCCCTTCCCTCTCTTCAAACTCTGCCACACCCCCTCTCAATTGATGGCCTTCCTTTCTTTTATTAATTTGTGATGCATATAACACATAAATATAGAAATGCAACCTGCTGAGTCCATTTGATGTTCGCTGTGTGCATATTTTCAAGGTTTTAGTTTTACAGTGAATTTGTTTGCCATGCATTTTTGGCCGTGTAATATTTTAATACACTTATACAATGTATAAAGCTTAAATCACATCAGATACATCTGCCCTCTCAAACACTTGTTGCTTCTTCATGGTGAAAACATATGAACATTTTGGTCTCATATTTATAACCTGCAGAATTAAAAGAAATAAATCCCCATCCTTTAAATCTCTATCCTACTGGTATTCAGTGCATTTTTGCCACAATGTGCAACATATTTATTTTAGCCTGACTACTTAGTTTGTTTGCTGTTGTGATTTCTTCAGGCTTGGGTACTCCTGAGAAGCTTTTCATCATCTGCTATGAGCAAACAAATGTTCCCTTACTTTTCAGTCTATAATTTAAATTATAACTTTCTTCTATGTGTGACACGAGAATAAGTGCTAACTTTTTTTTCAAGATGATAAATAGTGGTTCTTTGGAAGCCTGTGGTCAGCATACTTGGCTTCCATGAGACTCTTTACCATAAGAAGGATTTTCTTTGGGATATGGACACTGCACAGCAGTCTGTTTCTGAGCATCCCGCCCTTATGAGGATCTCCTTTCCACTCTCCTGAGTCTCTCAGTGTTTCTAAACATTCCAGAATGCTTTCAGTAATATTGTTAACAAACGGCTAGATGCTCTATCATAGAATCATTGTTTGGCAGCCTTGAAGGATGTATTGCTTTACCTTTGTGTGAGGGGATAGCACCAGGCCTACTGAACACTTTAAGTCTGCAATGAAGGCAGCAGTGCCCCAGTATACACACAAGTGTTCCCACCCCCCTCTCTCTCCAGAGCTATACTGTCTCCTTGTATCCTGAAGATACCCTGACTAGACACCCCTGAGTTTTCAGGATCTGTCAGGCATTCACCTGCATGGAAACAGAAGCTGTGGTCTCAATTTATAAAATGCAGTACATTTGTTTCTTATCATGGGCCCCATGTCTCTCCTAAGAGCAGCACAAAGGAGATGAAGACACCGGGTATCATTCATGGAGCTTTTTTCTCAAGGTGAAGCAGGAGCTAATTGTGGTGGTTGAATTAACAAGTACACCTATCAGCTGTTGAGAATTTTTATGATGTTCTTCTGTCAATCATCCAATGGAGAAGACACTGGTTATTGCATATCTCTGTACTAAAGCTCACCATGTTTTACCATAGTATTAAAGCCAATCATTGTTGCTTAGTTGTCAAATGGCTGCACCTTTCAGCAGTCTTTGCACGCTCAATGACTTCCTTCTTGAGAGCTTTCATTTGACTTCCAGGAAACCTTATATCCCCAATTTTGAAACTCTCCGCAGATTTGCCTTCTGACCACACATCTTAAGCCCACTCCTCAACCTTCTCTTCTTTATTTACCTTTCAACACATTGTCCACCAGAGTAGCGCCATGAAGAACCTAGACTTTCTGTCAACTGCCAACACTAAATTACCAACTACCAGCACTGAATTTATCTTGAAACTGCACACTGAAGCCTCAAGCAACCCTTCAAGAAACTAAAGGCCCAGTCAAGCCCTCAGGAAGTTGGAATCTCAGAGTTTGCTGCCCCCTCACTAGACAGCCAATGCTAGAACCTTCCAGTAAAGCCGCTCCATATATTCTGATCTAACGAAACTCTGAGGGATGATAGATAACTAATATTGACATAACCTTTTAGTATGGAGTCATTGCCTCCAGAGCCTTCCTCTTAGTTTTAAAAAAGCTAAAGTATTTAGCTTTAGACGATCTGAAGGTTAGTTATGTAGGGTAGAAAGGTAAAAATGTAATCACTTGAGGATAGAAATAGGATATAAAATGTCACGGTAAGAGAACAATACAAAAGAGTTGAAAAATAAAAGATAACTATAAAAAGTAGAACGTCTCCCATCAAAACCTTATTTTTAAAATGAGAGTTACATATACACAGAAAAACTAGAATATAGTAAATATAAAGGAAAGTAAAAAACATAAGTGCAACTATATACATAATCTCTTAAATGCAAGTAGTTTTAACTAAACTTTGTATAAAGAGTTTGCTGCTCTTTGTCTTTGAAAGACATATACAAATCATAAGGACTTAAGACATAAAAGGTTTGACATAAAAGTTGGGAAAATGTACACTAGATACATACTAATGAAAACCTTCAAGAAAGTTATATTCACTTAGACAAATACTCTAAGACATCAATTATTATTAGTTATAGAGGTAATCACTATAATAAATACCTACTCACCTAAAGGAACTTAGTTTAAACATATAAAATATATGAGGAAATGATAGAGTCACAGAGTACACAAAGATCTTTTTCAGTCTTCTACCAGCCTGGGGAATTTTCATATAACTTTATAAATTTTGCTAGAACAATCATACAGAAATGAATAAAAATATGGAAGCTATGAACAATATAATAACTTGAACTAAAACCCTGTATAGAACTATGAATGCAACAAAAAGAACATTCATAATTGTCTTAAAACCAAGAAACAATTATGTAAACTAGAATATAAAGTAAATCTCAAAACATTCCAAAGATCAACTTCAAACCTACAAAAAGTCCATGTGAAATTGTAGTGTGGTATACATGTTTATAAGTCCATACTAGTGAGTCTGAGGGAGAATTGAGTGTTCTAAGCCCATGTGACACATAGTAAGACAAAAAATGTAAGCCTCAATATATTATCAAGCCTTTAGAGAGTTTTATGCAGTGTATCTGGAAAGACATACCTTGCCAGGCTAGTGCATGCATCGCCAGGCTCCCTAGTCTCACAGGTGGATATGACTGATGCAGATTACTTCTCCTCTTCTACTTGCATAACACCTTCCAGCAATATGAAAGCTAACCTGGAGGGTTGAAGTTTTCAGGCCTGTACTAGCTTAATCATTTTCTGTGACTCAATTATGTAATGATTTCAGCAATAGGGTTCAGGACAGTAACCAAGAGCAATGACAATAGCCTGTAGCATTTGGAGGATCTATAGGACCTCACCGACCAACAATTTCAAAACAACTAACTCATTTGTGATTGTAGTGGAAATTTTGGTTTCTGTAAACACAGAAATGTTATGTTGTTTTAATCCCAGGTATGGGATATGGGACTGCTTCAGATTGTCCACAGCAGCTGACTATAATTTGTCTCATGCTGTGGCAAGGGTGTGATTTTGCCGGCTGAAAATAGTTTACTTTTGGAATTCTGGGGACTCTTGGAAAGGGTATAAAAATGCCAGAAACCTGATGGAGGTGGCTGCTGCTCCCTCTGTTGCTGCCCTTCAGGTGCCCCTGCTGCTGCTACTGCTGCTGTTGCTGCTGCTGTTGCTGCTGCTATTGCTGGTTGCTATTTGCTGGACTGCTTTATTGCTGTTTTCTGGACTGCTGGTTGCTGGTTGGAGATATCCTGACAAAGATTGGATTTGCCCCAAAGAACTCAATGCTCCTATCGTCAGGAAGCAATCTAATGAAATTGATGTCCCTGTTCTCCTCTATCCCCTTTTCTCTCCTACCTAGTGTCGGGGGTTTGGAAGGGATAAGGGTGAAGAAGGATGGAAGGTAAAAGAACCCAACAAAGTAGTCAAAAGTATAGTTACACGTGATACTTTTTATTTGGTCACTGCTGGTATCTAGTAGAGTATTTCTATATATAGGGTAACTACATTTTAATGTGTACATGTGGGTATACATGTGCATGTTAGAAAGATAGCTTCTACTATAATAGATTTCCATATGTCATTTCTAAATCTCTCTAGTGTTATTTATCCTAACCATTTAAAACTCTCCATATACCTGGCAATATTGACAAAATCTAATGAATCAAAGAAGTCAAAAAAGAAATTATGATTAAAATATCATACATTGAAACTTGTGGTATACAGAGAAATCTCTTCTAGAAAAAATTATGGGCATAATAAACCCATGTAATAAAAAAGAAAATAGAGATCATGAAATCAGAAAGAGGACTGAAATCTATAAAAACAGAAGAAAATATCTAAGGGGGGAGAATAAAAGAGAGTAAAGCTGGGGGAAATATTTTGGGGGAGGAAAGAGACAAGAGTGAGAAGGGAAGTAGGATGGAGGCCAAATAAGCACAGCTGTAAGGGCTGGTGAGAGGGCAGTGTAGGAGCTTGCTGCAAAGCCGGCAGTGCCAGTTCAATCCCAGGAATCAATGTAAAGTAGAAAGCAGGAGTCTACCAAGCTGCCTCTGACCTTCCTGTGTGCACCAATGGTATATGTTGTTTTGCATAAGCAAACACACATACAATAATAATAAGGCATATAGAGGGAACTATGTAACAATATGCTGCTACACAAATGTGACAAAGAAACATATCCTGGTGAATGCTCCCATCTTAAAGAATTGTCAAAATGAAAAGACAGTGCACAAATTAGCATAATCTGGGAAAAATAAAGGTATAACTGTAAATAAAACAGGGGTTGAAAGTATTGTAAAATAATTCAATGAAAGCTGTAAAGCAAAGACTGTAAATCTTAATCAAAATAGACAATTTTCTAAGAAAATGAATATTTTTCAATAAAGTTGGGAGAAAAGCTATAATTTTCTCCCTTTATCGTTAAATAAGTTGAATATACAATTATAAGAGCACACATATATGTACACAAATACATGTGACTGATTTTATGAATGAGCATTTAAAATTTTATATCAATTTTAAAAATCTTTAAAGAGGGAAAAATTTTATTCTTTAAATTTATAAAGTCAATAAAAATGTACTGGTATTAAGGTGTCTTAAGTATTACCAGCCTATAATATTCATTTCATTCATGAGTAAAGATAAACAAACTGCAAAATATTAGCCAACAGAATCTAACAGCATAAAAATAACAAAATACTATAATCAAGTCACAGTTATCCCAGAAATGAAAAGATAACTTAGTGTTTTTAAAAATCTATCAACATTATTGGACATAGTGAATCTGTTAATAACTTAATGATCATTTTCTTGCATTCAGAAGAATAATTTGATAAAATTATAATACAAATAACACCAGCATGTTTTAATAAATCAGGAAAAAAGAAACAATGTTTACTATTTTCACGGAATTTTGTAATAAATTTACAGAAAGCACTGTTGATCATTAGGAATAGATGGAATGCTGTACAACGTCAAACCATTCAAAAGTTTAGCCTGGAGAGGAGCTAATGAAGTCCCCGTTAGAGTTGAATATCTGCTGGCAGTTGCTTACTCTTGGGGTGGTATATTTTTGAGGGCCTGACTTCTAATAAGTATCACAAACATCAGAAGATGACCTTTCACCTTAGCCAGAATAAGAGCAGACAGAACTAAAGACATAAAGCAATGAAAAGTGTTCTCCTATGTTATGTGTTTGCATAAAACATTCAAAAAGCATAGGATATTATAAATAATTTGGCAAAATGACTTGTATGTAATCACTATAGAGATACAGATATTAATTACTATATGGCAGTAACAATTACCAAAATTTTGTTCAAGAGGGTATAGAAAGTTGGAGATTTTCTGTTTAAAGAAAAGTATGGGCTACAAATTGTTCAGTGTATAAAGTGTTTGCTGCATAATCACAAGGACCTGAATTTGGAAACCCTGCACACTCTTTCAAAATCTGGCCAGATAACATGTGCCTATAGTTCCAATACTGGGAGGCAGAGACAAGAGGGGCCCATGGGTTTGTCTGGCTATCTAAATCAGTGAACTCCAGACTCAGTGGGATAGCTTGCTTAAAAAAATTAAGGCAAAAATTCACAAACTCCTTCACCCGTGATGAAATGCTGGTAACATAGCCTTGGGAAGATTTTGTGTAATTATCCACAATCAGTGCGAGTTTATCAGTGCAATGCCCACATCATGTCCAGAAGACGTTTTTTGTAGCACTCCTCTTCATCCTATGGTTCTTATATTCTTCCCTTCCCATTTTTTTCATGTTCATACAAGCAACTCTAATTAAATTTAGTATGTCATCCTCACATTAAAGTAGAAGGAGTTGTTGGGAAGACAGTGTTAGGGGACTGTGGGAGAGGGCATGTGACAGTGTAATGTAGATAGAAATACTAAAATTCATTGTACCCTTTTATGAACCATCAAAAATAAAAAAAGAATATAAAAATAAGGTGGAGAGCAAAAGAAGTCAACATTGACCTTCAACAATGCACTCACAAGGACATATATGTGCTTGCACACACACAACCGTAGAGCAAACACATATGAATAATAAAATAAAAATACATACATAAAAGGAAAATTAATAAAACTAAAGCATAGAAGAATAACTATGAAGTACTGAATGATACTCATTTGTCTGTTTTGGCTGTTTATAAACTATTATAGAAAGAGTTTTTAAAAAACCTACAAAAAGAAGAGGCATACCTTAAGCATGGAAATCTGAATATTAAAAATATGTTAACTATCCCAAAATTTATTTACAAGGTATAAAGACGTTACAATCAAATTTTTCCCTAGGCTTGAGGATTTTACCAGTATCAGACCAGTATGAAGCAGTAGTAATTAAGACAGCTAAGCAAAAGAGAAAGACAGCTAAGCAAATTTGCATATTTCTAACAATGTAGAGTGTCCTTGGAATACTAATGTGCTTTAAATTTTCCTAGACAAGGTACTAAAAGAAATAAATGAACTGCTTTTAAAATTCATTTCATCTGTCTCAAAAGTAAAACTGTGAAGGGCTGGAGAGAAGGCTGAGTGGTTCGAAGCTTTCCCAAGCAGAGAACCTGACTTTGGTTCCTAGTGTTCCCATGTGCAGCCTCACAACCAGCTGTAACTTGAGCTCCACAGGATTTGACACCACTCCCTGTACTGACATACACATACATGACACATCATTAAAAATAAAAATTTAAGGGGTTGGGGATTTAGCATGGTAGAGCGCTTGCCTAGGAAGCCAAGGCCCTGGGTCCCCAGCTCCGAAAAAAAAAAAAAAAAAAACCAAAAAAAAAAAAAAAATAAAAAAAATAAAAATTTAAAAACTATAGTGTTCATCGAAAGTCATCATAGTAAAATGAACATACAAGGGACAAACAGAGAGTATTTTTAGAATGAATATAAATAATCGACATAGGATTGACCTACAGAAAGTGCAATGAACACATAATGTGGACAATATAAGCGAATGATGAGTGTAGACTTTTCCCAGTGGATAAAAGGGATGTCATACAAACATGAAAAAGTGCTTTACTCATTTGTAATCAAGGGCAAACCCTTAGAGAACCATAAGATGTAATTTTATACTGCTTAGCCTTTAAAAATAATAATTTGATTCGACCTAGTATTAGAGATGATGTGGATCAATGAAGATTCTTAAATACCGGTTTGTAAGAATACAAATTGGTATATCCATGTGGAATACAAATGGGCTTTGTATTTTAAATTTGAACTTGTTAGTATCCAAGGTAGTAACATTTTTTAAGTATATGAACAAGGACTGGAGAGATGGCTCAGAAGTTAGGAGGACTGGTTGCTCTCCTGAGGCAGCCACAGGCAGCTTCCAATCATCTGGAACCCTGCTTCTTAGGGATCTCACAGTATCTTCAGGCCTGTACTGATACTACCAGACATGCTGAGCACAGACATACATGCAGATATAACACTCATACACATAAAAATAAATAGATCCAAACCTAAATTTTGGATTTAAAAATTTATACTTTAAAAATTCATAAACAAAATGAGATTGCTCTATATTTAAAAAGATGAAATAGCATGAACAGTCCCAAATATTCCAAAAATCCATGCAAGCACCCAAAAACAGAGGGGACATTCATGGCAGAAGGAAAGCAGCTATAATTGACAGGGTCCAGAGTTCAGACTAGAAATCAACAGCGAAAAATATAAGATACAAAAGCAGAGTTGCTCAGATTGGAACAGGAAGACCCCATGCCAAAATCCTGGCTTCTCTTCTCATAGCAATCTCTGTAGATATCCCAAGGTGCTCCTAAAGCTGGAGCCCAGACTGAAAACAAAAGCCCCTTGTGAGTAACAGTTTCAGACCTACAGAGCCACAATCGACATTGTATGGTAACAAACATTCCATAACATCTGCATGATTGGATGATGAGGAAATGATTAAGGTTATTAGAGAATTGCAGAAGATGCCCAATTGTAATATGAAGAGAATGGAATGGGTTTGAAAGTTTACTCTAAAATCTTGAGGATGTGGATATCTTCCTGATCCCCACCCAGACTCCGCCAGCAGTCTGGAGGTAGACTGAACCTTAACGCAGTTTATCCACACTGTTTTCTGCAAGGTCTAAAATATTGCTTATGCCTTTCCCTAATACTGTGCAAAGCCCATTTAACCCCACTTTCAGTCTTCTTCACAGTCAAATGGAAGTACAAACAGAAACAAGGGAAGGAACAGCTAATGCCTTAAACTCTCCCTGGGAATAGGAGGCACTGTCCTCTGTTTCCGAGTTTGGCAATCTCTAAAACAGAAACTGTTCGTCTGTCCCCTTATTGCCTTGAATTTCAATCTAACCATAATACAAAACAGACTCAACAAGATCGTCATCTTATTAATAGCAAAATAAAATGGTAAGGACCAGAGTTGTACTTTTCTCTCCCTGGATTCAGTGTCTCCATCTGTAAAGAGGGGAAAATATCATCTCATCAGGATTAAATGAAACATATATAAGACAGATAGAATGGAGCTTCTATCACAATAAACACTTGATATGTGATAGCTGCAATATGGTATGGAGTATAAAACCTAATAAATTTGTAAATTGGATGGAAACAGTTTCTGATAAGAATTCTCAGAGGAGAAAAATGAGTCATTTGGACATTAGTAAAAAACTTTAAATGAGTACTTCTCAAGCACAGCTCTGTTGATATTTTTGGATTGCAGTTTTTAGATCACATGAGGTGTTGTTGTCTACCGTAGGATATTTCCAACATTCCCAGCCTATCTTTCACTCATTAGATATTAAGAATCTACTCTGGTAATTCAAGCATTTGGGCTAATAGCCACTTATCATAAAGAAGGGGAGGGGGAGGGGGATGTTTGCCTGGAAACCGGGAAAGGGAATAACACTCGAAATGTATATAAGAAATACTCAAGTTAATAAAAAAAAAAAAAAGAAGAATCTACTCTGAGTCATGACAAACCATTAAATTAAGAAAAAGTGGTTCTTAAGGCTTAGCCTATGTGATGAGTTTCAGATTAGTAAGAAACCCTGAGTCAAAAATAAACAAGGTGTTCAGCTCCTGATGAACGACACACAAACATGTTCTGTGATCTCCACACATGCGATCACATGAGAATAAATATATGAACACATGCAACTATCCCTCTAATACAAATTCATGCACATTCACATACAAAAAATTAAAGATAAAGAATATAAATGAAAAAGCAAAATAGAAACTGACAAAAAGATTATACAATGCATATATCTAATAAAGGTTAGCCTAGAGGATGTGGAGAGAGAGGAACACTCCTCCATTGTTGGTGGGATTGCAGACTGGTACAACCATTCTGGAAATCAGTCTGCAGGTTCCTCAGAAAATTGGACATTGAACTACCTGAGGATCCAGCTATACCTCTCCTGGGCATATACCCAAAAGATGCCCCAACATATAAAAAAGACACGTGCTCCCCTATGTTCATAGCAGCCTTATTTATAATAGCTAGAAGCTGGAAAGAACCCAGATGTCTTTCAACAGAGGAATGGATACATCCTCTGTGGGTACATTTACACAATGAAATATTACTCAGCTATCAAAAACAATGACTTTATGAAATTCACAGGCAAATGGATGGAACTGGGAAATATCATCCTGAGTGAGGTAACCCAATCACAGAAAAACACACATGGTATGCACTAATTGATAAGTGGATATTAGCCCAAATGCTCAAATTACCCTAGATGCACAGAACACATGAAACTCAAGAAGGATGACCAAAATGCGAATGCTTCACTCCTTCTTTACAAGGGGAACAAGAATACCCTTAAGAGGGGATAGGGTGGCAACGTTTAGAACAGAGGCTGAAGGAACGCCCTTCAGAGCCTGCCCCACATGTAGCCCATACATATACAGCCACCAAACTAGATGAGATGGATGAACCAAAGAAGTACAGGCTGACAGAAACCAGATGTAGATCTCTCCTGAGAGACACAGCCAGAATACAGCAAATACATAGGCGAATGCCATCAGTAAACCACTGAACTGAGAACGGGACCCCTGTTGAAGGAATCAGAGAAAGGATATAAGAAGCTTCAAGGGGCTTGAGACCCCATATGAACAACAATGCCAACCAACCAGAGTTTCCAGGGACTAAGCCACTACCCAAAGACTATACATGGACTGACCCTGGGCTCCAACCTCATAGGTAGCAATGAATAGCCTAGTAAGAGCACCAGTGGAAGGGGATGCCCTTGGTCCTGCCAAGACTGAACCCCCAGTGAACGTGATTGTTGGGGGGAGGATGGTAATGGGGGGAGGATGGGGAGGGGAACACCCATATAGAGGATGAGGGAGGGGGAGGGGTTACGGGGATATTGGCCTGGAAAACAGGAAAGGGAATAACATTTGAAATGTAAATAAGAAATACCCAATTTAATAAAGATGGGGGGAAAAAGGTTAGCCTAAAGGTTTTAAATCCTGAAAACATTTTAAAGATCTAACTTGAAAACTTTACCAAAGACTTGAGCAATATTCCACAAAAGCAATAATGTAAATGGCCAGTGATCACAATAATCACCAAAGAAATGCCACATAAAATGACTGAGTGATGGCCACCACACACATACTCAAAAGGCAGTATTCCACATCAGTGCTAGATGTGGGAGATCTCCCTTTCATTTGTTGTCTCAGAGACCTCCAAAACAATAGAGGCCACTGCTGTTGCTCTTGAGGCACACGGGAACTTGATAGTAAGACACTAGTGGTGAATATGCTACACACTTTGGTCACAAGATATGAATAAACCAAGCTGATAAACATCTAGAAGCTTCTCATTGCTGACTGTTTCCAGTTATGGATACAGAAGAAACAATGCAGACTGCTTGGAGTGGTCATAATCTTTCCCAGTTGTGAGCTTTACAAGGTTCAATAACCAGTCTTAAGGTATGTCCCGTAGTGTAATAGTGGCATGAATGGTACAGTTTGCATATGCTTGGCCCAGGGAGTGGCACTATTAGGATGTGTGGCCTTGTTGGAATAGGTGTGCCAAAGAGGCTTAAGACCCTCTTATCCTAGTTGCCTGGAAGCCAGTTTTCCACTAGCAGCCTACAGATGAAGATATAGAACTCTCAGCTTCCCCTAAACCAGACCTGCCTGGATGCTGCCATGCCCCGCCTTGATGATAATGGACTGAACCACTGAACCTGTAAGCCAGCCCCAATGCTAATACCCAAAATATACAAAGAATTCAAGAAGTTAGACTCCAGAGAACTGAATAACCCTACTAAAAATGGGGTGCAGAGCTAAACAGATAATTCTCAACTGAGGAATCTTACATGGCTGAGAAACACCTAAGGAAATGTTCAACATCCTCAGTCATCAGAGAAATGCAAGTCAAAATGATCCTGAAATTCTACCTTCCACCAGTCAAATGGCTAAGATTAAAAAACTCAGGTGATAGCAGATGCTGGTGAGGATGTAGGGAAAGAGGAACACTCCTCCATTGTTGGTGGAATTGCAAGCTGGTACAACCACTCTGGAAATCAGCCTGATGGTTCCTCAGAAAATTGAAAGTAGTTCTACCTGAAGACCCAGCTATACCACTCCTGGGCATATACCCAAAAGATGCTCCAATATATAACAAGAATACATGCTCCACTATGTTTATAGCAGCCTTATTTGTAATAGCCAGAAGCTGGAAAGAACCCAGATGTCCTTCAAAAGAAGAATAGATACAAAAAATGTGGTACAGTTACACAATGGAGTACTACTCAGCTATTACAAACAAGGACTTCATGAAATTCGGAGGCAAATGGATGGAACTAGAAAATATAATCCTGAGTAAGGTAGCCCAGACTCAAATTAATACACATGATATGTACTCAGTGATAAGTAGATATTAGTCCACAATGCCCATGGTACAACCCACAGACCATATGGAGCTTAAAAAAAAGATTAGGGTGTGGATGATTCAGTCCTACATTGAGGGAAGAACAGGATGATGGTGGGGGGTGGAAGGAAGGGAGACCTGGGAGGGAGAAAGGAAGACAGGAAATAAGATGGACAGTATTAGGTACCCGAGGAGACCAAAGAGAGGTACAGAGGGTCAGGAAATGAAATAAAAATATATAGCAGGGGAGATGAGGAGCTGAGGATAGCCACTGGAAGGTCACAGACACCTGGGAAATGAGAGGCTCCCAGGACCCAACGGGAATGATTTTATAGAGAAGGGGAGATAGAACTTGTAGAGATCACCTCTAGTAGATAGGCATAACCCCCAGTCAAGGGGTGGGGCAACACACCCATCTCAAAGTTTTTAACCCAGAAATGTTCCTGTCCAAAGGAAGAATGGGAACAAAAAAAAATGAAACACAAACTGAAGGAAGGGCCATCTGGGGACTGCCCCACCTGGGGATCCATTCTGTCTGCAGACACCAATCCTGAAACTGTTGCTGTTGCCAAGAGGCACTCCCTGACAGGAACTTGGTATGGCTGCTCCTTGGGTGGTTCAACCAGCAACTGACCAGGGCAGTTGTGGATGCTTGGAGCCAATCATCAGACTGAGCTCAGGGACCTGATAGGGAAGCTAGTGGAAGGACTAGAGGAGCTGAGGGGAATTGTAACCCCATAAGAAGAACAACATCGAAGAACAACATCAGTTGGCCATAACACCCAGTGCTCCCTGAGACTAGACCACTAACAAAGGAGTATACAGGGAGGGATCCATGGCTCCAGATACATAGGTAGTAGAGAATGGCCTTGTCTGACATCAATGGGAGAGGAGGTTCTTGTCCTGTGGAGGTTTGATGCCCTAGTGTAGGGGTATACTGGCAGGAGAGGGTGGGTGGTTAGGGAAGAACTCAAATAGGCAAAGTGGAGGGAGGAGAGAGAGGTTGTTGGATGGGGGCAGGGACTTATGGAGGGGTAACAGGAAAGTGGGATATAATTTGAGATATAAATGAATGGAATGATTGATGATGATGATGATGATGATGATGATGATGATGATGATAAAAGAGTTGCCTTGGTCATGGTATCTACTCACAGCAGTAAAATACTAACTAAGACAAAAGTTGGTACCAGTGACCAGGGTTTTTCTGTGATAGGTCTGACCATGTTTTTATTAAGAAGAATGTGGATTTTGGGATTTTGGATTTGGTAAGCAATGGAATGCCTTAACTAGGGCTTAATGGGCTACTCTAGTAGGAATATGGAAGACTTTGTTTCTGAGAGTGATTTGAACTCTGCAGACCTGGATCAAAAGGTTTCAGTGGAGAAGAATTTCAGTATGTGGCCTGGAGACTATTTGTATAGTACTTTGATGAAGAATTTGGCTGGTTTATGCCCTTGTCTGAAGAGTCTACCTGAGGCTAAGGTGAAAAGACACACTTTAATTGCATTGACAACAGAGGTCTCAGAAACAACCAGAAGAGACTTTGTCTTTGGTTAAGTCTCATGGATTGTGTTTTTAACAAGCATAGCAAGCTTAGAAAGAAAAAATATAAAATATATGGTTTAAATATTAAAGGGGAACCAGAAAGTAGAATGGAGCTGAATCCTGTGTTCTAGGAGATAGCATATTAAGGGAGTAGAACTTTGGGGAAAGATCCTACCCAGCTAAGTTTAGATCCAGGCATGGTGGTACATACCTTTAATCCCAGCATTGTTAAAGATAGGGGGGGTTCATGTTCTAGCCCAAGCAAGCAGCAGAACTCAGCAGTTTCAGCCATTTTGCTCAGGCTTTAGAGTCAAAACTAGAAGGAAATACTGGGACAGTTTATACTTGTTAGCTGGAGCTATGAAATTAGCAATGATTACGAGAGACCAGTATCACTGAGGTGAAATCTTCTGGGAAGTATTTTCTGAAAGCAGAAAGAAGCTGTGTTCCAGAGATAGCCAAGGTTGTACCTTGTGCTGCAACTGTTCTTGGTAATGTGTAAGAGCCACCCAGGAGGCACTGGTTTTGAAGGCATGAAGCCATCAGAAAGAACAACTGAGGCTTGTCACTGTGAGAGATCATGGAAGGCCATTGGTGAAGGTACAGCCCAAGTTGTAGTTGACTGCCCAGGATGGAAGGGGTTATATAAAAAAGTTGGCACCATGAAGAGAGCCTATGAGAGGCTATTGGTGAAGCCTAGTTGTAGCTGAAGATCACAGAATATTGGAGGTGCTAGTACCATGGGATGATCACCAAGAACAGCAACAGCAGTGGAATGGATCAACCTGAGCTTAGAGTGCTACAGAGGACAGAGTTGGAGAAATGACACCAGCCCTTTGGAGGAGCCCAGAAGATCATGTATGGATCCCAGACATTGAAACAAGAAGCTGTAACATTGAAGTTGCCTTGGAAACCCCAAGACGTTGGAGATGCCAGAGCTGTGGTCTATCTGCTGAAGAATGCTGCAAACAGGAAGTGAAAAGAGCCCAGAAAGAGAAGTTGTAGAGTTTGTTGTAGTCAAAAAAGATGTAAAAGGAGTTGAAGAACTGAAGACCACTTTGACATTAGACATAGAGATGCAGAGTTTGGAGTTTGCCCAACAGGTTTCCTGTCTTGATTTGGGGATTATAGTTAAGTGATCCAATGGATCTTAGAAGAAACTTTGAACTTTGGACTTTTAACGTTGCTGAGACTGCTATAGACTATGGGGACTTTGGATGTTGACATAAGCATACTTTTTATTATGCTATGTGTAGGTATCCCCCTCCCCATAGACTCATGTGTTTGAAAAAGTCTACTGAAACCAGGGAGTGGAATGCAATAGTTTATTTATGCTTGGCCCAGGGAGTAGCACTATTAGAAGGTATGGCCTTGTTGGAGTAAGTGTGTCATTGTGGGGGTGGGCTTAAGACTCTCATCCTAGCTCCCTGGAAGCCAGTCTTCTACTAGCAGCCTACAGAAGAAGATGTAGAACTCTCAGTTCCCCATGAACCATGCCTACTTGGATGTTGCTATGTTCCTACCTTGATGATAATGGACTGAACCTTGGAACCTGTAAGCCAACCTTAATTAAATGCTGTCTTTAGAAGAGTTTGCTTGGTCATGGTGTCTGTTCACAGCAGTAAAACCCTAAGACAAGCCATAACCAAATCCTTTCTAATTGGATTTAAGGCAGCTCATACCTCATTTATAAACCATGTCTGGAAAAGTGAAGGATAACTTTCTACTACTATTTTATTTAATGGGATTATTATCAAACTTCATTCTAAATAGTTATCTTTATATCCATAGATTTGTATAGCTCTCAACTCTAATCAAATAAGCTTCCTAATGTAGTGGACAGCAATTCATCCCCCCCCCCCAAAATCTCAACTGACCAAAGTATAGAAAATAAGTGACTTTGTGCCTATCCCCTAAAGGTGCATCTAGGTGACAGTCATCCACCCTCAAGTTCAGGGACCATCACTGAAGAAGGGGCATAAATATTGAAAGAGCCAGATGATAGGGAGAATTATTATAAAAATAGTGACACAGCTTATCCACTCACGAACTCATTGCAGCTGTAATCACTTGCATAAAATATGCACAGGGTTGGGTCCCTTGGTATTTCATCACCAAAGGGGGAAGGGGACACAAGTCACCGCCCCTACCTGAGGAACTATTAATAGTTAATAGTTCATGGGAGAAGGACATCCTCTTCTATTCTAGGATGCAGCAATTCTATGTTTGATATTGACCCACAAGGAATAAAAACATACGACCACACAAATGTACTGACAAGAATATTCGGGAGGAGGAGTCAAGATGATACAAGAAGCAGTAACATTGTCCCGCTTATCAGTAGCTTGGACACATCACAGACAGAAAACACGTTCTTGGTAATATGGGTGACTGAGAAAGTACACTAAAGCTCAGTGTTGATCTCATAACTCTTTAACAAATAAGTCTTTAAAATATTAAAATGGTACTGAAAGTTCAAAAAGAGGCATGCCAAGTCACAAAAGCGACCATTAGAATGCAGATTTCCAATAAAACTAGAAACCAGGAGATCATGGAGTGATGCATAGCCATCCATGGAAGAAAGCAACTACCAACCTAGATGACTATACCCAACAAAGGTATCCTTCAGAATTAAAGAATAAATAAAGTATCAACTAAAAATATTCATGACCATTAAGTAAGTCAGTGTTTCATAAGATACATAGAAAAATCCTACCCACAGAGGAGGAAGGTAAGCACCACTGTAAAAGCATAGGGAACAATAAATGCCATTAGAACAACAAACAAATGTAACAACAACAACAAAAAGAATCAAAAATTAGGGAAAAACAGACTTCTAAGCCTGAATATAAGTGGTCTTAATTCTTCAATGAAGAAACCTAAGCTGGATAATGGGAGAGAGGAGCAGGAGGGTATGGAAAAGACTATTTGCTGCCTGCAAGGAACACACCTCATCAGTAAAGATGTGCATAGACTGAAAGAGAAAGTGTGAAAAATGGTATTTGAAACAAATGTATTCTGCTGGCAAATGGGAGTGACTATACATTCAAAGAAGAAAAAAATCAAACCAAAATAAGTAAGAAAAGTTACTTATACAACAAGGAAAACCACATTGAGAAGATCTAACAACTGTAAATATATGTGCACTCAGTGTCCTGGGTGAATTTATGTCAATTTGACACAATCTAAAGTCTTCTGAGAGGAGGGAATCTCAAATTAAGAAATGACTCCAAAGGGTTGGATTGTGAGCAAGAGCGTATGGCCGACAGGAACCGGATGTAGATCTCTCCTGAGAGACACAGCCAGAATACAGCAAATACATAGGCAAATGCCATCAGTAAACCACTGAACTGAGAACAGGACCCTCGTTGAAGGAATCAGAGAAAGGACTTAAAAAGCTTGAAGGGGCTTGAGACCCCATATGAACAACAATGCCAAGCAACCAGAGCTTCCAGGGACTAAGCCACTACCCAAAGACTATACATGGACTGACCCTGGACTCTGACCTCATAGGTAGCAATGAATATCCTAGTAAGAGCACCAGTGGAAGGGGAAGCCCTGGGTCCTGCCAAGACTGAACCCCCCAGTGAACGTGATTGTTGTGGGGAGAGCGGTAATGGGAGGAGGATAGGGAGGGGAACACCCATAGAGAAGGGGAGGAGGAGGGTTAGGGGGATGTTGGCCCGTGTTGGCCCGGGAAACCGGGAAGGGAATAACAATCGAAATGTAAATAAGAAATACCCTTGGGCTCGGTCCCTAGCTCTGAAAAAAAGAAAAAGAAAGAAAGAAAGAAAGAAAGAAAGAAAGAAAGAAAGAAAGAAAGAAAGAAAGAAAGAAAGAAAGAAAGAAAGAAATACCCAAATTAATAAAGATGAAAAAAATAAATAATTTAAGGAGTAGGGTCCAGCTCATTGTGGGTGGTGCCATCCTTGGGCTGGTGGTCCTTGGTTCTATAAAAAAGGCACACTGAGCAAGCGATGATGAACAGGCCAGTAAGTAGCCTCCCTCCATGGCCTCTGCATCAACTCCTACCGCCAGGTCCCTGTACTGACTTTGAGTTTCTGTCCTGGCTTCCTTGATGATGAACAGTGTTATGGAAGTGCAAGCCTGATAAATCCATGGCTTTTACAATCTCTCTGCCTTTCTTGTGTTGTAGGTGTATTGATTGGGGCCTGGAACCCTACAGTAGGTTGTTCTCTGTATCTTGACCAGTTAGGCTTTTACATATTTCTCTGGCTCCTACAAAAAAGAGACATTTTTGGTGAGGGGTAAGAGCTACACTTGTTTGTTAGTATATGAATAAATATTTAGAATGTACTGTTTGTGAATTGGCAATAGCCATTTTTAGGGTCCATGGCTTCACTAGCCATGAGGACCTATTGAGTAGGCCATAAGTCTAATTAGATACCTGTTGATTACCTGCATGATATAAATGCCACTATTACACATTCTGGGACATCTTGCCATTCTTGTTCATATTTATTACTGCTAGGTAGGACTATCGATTGCTTTCATTTCTTAGGCGATGTCTCCAATGTGTATGATGAGAGCTAGTTCTCAGGGAAGAAGAATTCAGGTCAGTGCCAGTTCATTTGTACCAGGTTCCATGTCTTAATTCTGTGTTCAGAGCCTTACCTTTAATTTCTGTAAGTCAACCAAAGATTAAAAAAAAAAAATAGTCTGTTATTTTGGGCAGATTCTCCTTACCAACTATTCAAAACCAAACAAATGAAAACCAACAACAAAACCCATTTCCCATGCCTAGTGATGAGTTTTTCGTTAGAGAGTCCACAGTTCTTGGAAGAATATTGCTACCTTTAAGTAGTATAACTTCATTTTGTGTGTATGAATACACATAGACTTATATCTGTGTAATTCTAGTAAATATTCAACAATAGGATTCTCTATGGCTTTTCTCGCGTCCTAGTGTTATTCATTCCACCCCCCTTGCTTCCTTTCCATGTTGCCCTCTCTCCCCTTCCCCAGGAAAATCTCCCCGTCTTCTTCCTATGGTACCCTGTCCTACACTACTACTTCTTTCTCCAGAGCTCCTTTCTACCCCCATCCCTGGCATCCCTTTTTACTTCCATGGGATTTGCTATGTTTATATCTAAAGATTTGAATCTAGAGCCCCCAAACAAGAGAATGCACAGGCTGTGAAAGGTACCCTGATTTACCCTGGACACAATAAAGGAGTCACCTCTTATCCTTGGCAATAGTTTCAAATCAGATTTGATGTATTATAGTGTAAAGAACAAAGCCCTAGTGTCATCCATGAGGGCACAAGCAAAGTCCTCACCTATTTCTGGTTCCATACACCACAAATGAAGCCCACCATAGGGAACTGCTGAAGAAACTAAGGACAGAGCCATTTAATAATCACCCCACCCTTTTATTCATAAATATGAATGAGTAGCTGTGATTACCAGACACAAGAATGTAGGAAAATTGAAAATAACAGAATAGAACCATGAGCACAGAAAGGAAACAATAATTCAAAGGAGAGAAAGACTCTTAAAATAATGTGGTTGGTTTCATGAGAGAGATTTGACTATTTTATTTGTAGAACCAAAGAAGACTGCAATGATAAAAATATAATGGTTTTTTTAAAACTAAGCTATAATTCTAGACAGTTGTAAACTTGAAATAACACTAGATTAAAGAATGAAGAACCTTTCAGAATCTAGAGAAAATGAACAGAATTTGTGAAAACTCTCAATGCAATCAATAGAGGAGAATCAATATCCATCTGCTAGTAACTCTAGGAAGAAATCTGTTTGGAACTAATGTGAACAATTATCAGGACGACAGAGTAAGGAGGCTACCCAAAGCTTAAACAAGCCAGTACGACCTTATACTGATGATTTCATCTCTTGCTGAGCTGAAAAAAAAAGAATCCAACACATGCCTAGAAGGTTCAGAACACTAAGATTCTGAAGAAGATCCTAAGAGCTTCCAAGGAGATTACATTTATCTCCAAAAATGGGGAAGGCTAAATTGGTTTCAGACATTTCATGATCAGGCCTAGAGGCTAGAAAACATCAGAGCAATGTCTTCAAAATTCTGAGTGGAAATTATTTTGCACCTCAAATTCTAGCTATCAGTTAGGAATAAAACTAACTTAAAGTTGGGTCTAGATATTCAGGGCTTTACAAACATTTGTTCTGCTCATAAAGGATTAATTCTATAGGTATACCCAAATGACAGTGACAAAAGCTGAACCTGAAAGTCAGAGGTCACCTGTCTAGTATGTGACAGAAACCAGTGAAGAAGGGTTTTCTTCCACTTACAACTTGAGGATACAGTGGATCCTCATGGAAGTTGTAGTCACAGGAATGTGAGGCAGCTGATCATCCCACATCTACAGTCAAGAGACACAGAGCGGCAAATGCTGGTGTTCAGTTTGCTTTTCCCCTTCGTTCAGCCTGGAACTTTCTCCAGGGAATAGGAACAGTATGGCCCTCATTTTTGGTTGAGGTGGAGGTGGGAAGGTCTTCCCATGTCAATTTCCATATTCTAGGTAATTCCTCATATGCATGGCCAGAGAATTGTTTCTATGCTAATTCTAAATCCTTTCAAGTTGACAATCAAATTTAATTAACATGAGATTTAAGAGAGTGTGGCTCAATTTTCCCATGAGTTACTGGTTTGGGAGACATCAAAGGGTCTCAAAGCCATGCAAACTAAGTCTGTTTCTCTTGCTTTTTGTTTTTCACTAGAACTAGATAGAAGGAACGTATTGCTGAAGATAACAAGTACTTTGGATGCAGGGCACAGAGAAATGTACTTAGAACTGAGTTGGAAGCTTCCTGCCTAACGACAAATGTTCATAGTACTAGAAAGTGCTTTCCAAGCTGCTGTGTTTATATAAAGATGAAGAGAGAAGGAATATATTTTGTGGAAGTATGGTCAGGTATGGGGGAGAGCTACCTCCTCACACAACAATAGAGTATAGTATGGTGTGGTGTGGTGTAGTGTAGTGTAGTGTAGTGTAGTGTAGTATAGAATAGAATAGAATAGAGTTTATTCATGGCATGGAGAGGGGAGTTGAGAGGGTAGTAGAGACAGAAAAAGGCAGAGAGAGAACAGAGAAGAGAGAGGGAAGAGGGAAATGAGGAGGGAGGAAGGGGTAAGAGGACAGAGGGGGAGCAAGATGGTAAGAGCAAGGGAGAAAGGAAGGGGCAAGCAGCCCCTTTTATAGTTAGTCAGGCATAACTGGAAGTTGCCAGGTAAACTGTGGGGCAAAGCCTAGACAAAATGCTAACACAAGCTGCTACAGGAGAAACCATCATCAAGGCCCTACTATGTTAAATACTTTGTGAGTTGTGATATCAACATGAAAGGCAAAATACTCCCACCAATGCAAGAGAGTATTTTAGTATTTGGGATTTGAGGCCTGCTCCATGGGAGAGGAATAGATGTTTGCTATTGTAAACCTAATCAAAACCCTATGGCAGAAGAAAGTCACTGGCAGGATCTCATTACTGGTGGTTTGCTAAATAGAATTGCAGTCAACTTTCTTTTTAAAGTTCAAAACTGCTTTCAGGAATGGTTAGCAAACATTCTTCTTGCTGTCATTTAATGCAGAGACTAATATCTGGCCATAGTTCTGAGAACAAGTGAATGCTGAGTTCTCAGACTTAGTGTATTGATATCACTCTCTCAATGGAGCCAGCGAGCGTCCTAGAAGAGCCAGGAAACATTGGGCAAGAGTGGGCAGAACAATTCTAAGAGCAGGAGGAGGAAAAGTTGTCTTTCTGAATATGATTCTGTAGGCTTAGACTTTTCAAAACCTGTTCTATATAGGATTCTTAAATGTTTCAACCTCCTTTCTAGACCACTGACCAGAGGTCAGGGAGAAAGAGGGTTAATAGGAAAAGGGTGTTGTGGACCTGTTTAGTAGTAGTTTGGGGGACGATTCCATTTTTTATTGTCAGGGCACCAGCAGTCCAGTTCAATAGCAAACACCAAACACGAATCAGTAGCAGTGGCACTATTCAGCAGTCAAAATCAGCAAGAGTGTGGGACTATGAAAGGCACCCTGGTTCCCAGTTCAGCAAAGGCTTGAAACCCCAGTGATGCTAAAAGGGACAGTAGGTGTTTTGCCTGATTCCCGCAAACCAGGACCTATCACTAGACGCAGCCCTCCATAGATTTGTGGCCATCAGTTATGCAAGGGCAATGCCCCAAGTCCCTTCACAGGTTGAGGATGTGACCACAGGTGGTCTCGTAGGCTCAAGACAGATCTCCATTACAATGAGGTACCTAAAGGCCTGGAGGCTTAGCCAATGAACTTTCCTTCCCAGACACTCTGCCCACTCTGTATTTAATCTCAGGCCCACCCTGAGAAGTGGGGTATGGTTTTACTCATCTACTTTCCACCATGACAATAAATGTCTTAAAACCATGAACTGTCTCTTTTCATCAGAATCCACCTGGGGAACTGTAGAGAAACCCTTCACCTACAGAGTCACTGTCTAAATCTCCTATATGCCTCCTTGAGCTACCAGTGGCACCATCAAGGCTGTGGCCTGCCACCTTCAAGCCAAAGACTCTCCTCTGTGGGACCAGCTGGAGCTCCCCCTCTGTCCTCCTCACCCTGGGCTAGGTGCAGCCCTGCCAGCCCCCACTCAGTTCTCTTCCACAGCTTCCAGTGGCACCGAATGCCCAAGAGCCTGAGAACTCAGAGTGGACACAAGACCCAATAACCCTACACAGGAGTGCCAAAAAAAGTTCTTCAGCACATTTCTCTCCAAAGTGAAGGCCAGCAAAGACCTGCAAAGACCAGCAAAGCATTACACAGAGATGTAGCAATGCAAGAGCATCCTCTTACTGTTTGTAGGGTTCTATTCATATTCTTTCTAAGCATCATGTGCTTTCTTAAGTGTCCACTTTCAGCAAAACGTCACAGGTCCTCTCACAAAGCAGCTTCTAGAAGACATTACATGATACAACTGAGTTGTGAAAGAAACCCGAAATTTCTACTTCTTCATGATGTAGGCGTTCTAGTCATGAGTAAATAGCAGCTGACTAATTTTACACACACACACACACACACACACACACACACACAAGCATACACACATATAGAGAGAGAGATAGAGACAGAGACAGAGAGATAGACAGAGACACAGAGACAGAAATGGAAGACAGAGATAGAGACAGAGAAAGGCAGAGACAAGACATGAAGGCAGAAGGAAGACTGGTTGAAAAGGAAGAAAGGGGGCAGTAGCTGCAGGAGGAGATAAGAGTGGGTAAAGGGGGTGACTACCATACAAAATTTTGTATATATAAATGATTATTTGGCTTTTTTATAGTGAGTTGTTTGTTTTGTTTTGTTTTGATCAAGTAAGGCAGCAGAGTGAGAAGAAATTCAGGAAGAAGAATACTACATGGTGATCCTGGAGAGCAGAACTGTAATAAAACATGGATTCATAGCGCCAAGATGGGGAGTTTCCAAGACTCCAGAAAATTTTAAGACCTGATATAGAAGCTGAATAATGGGAGGACCTATATTCAAGCAGGACCAATCAAGGTTATTCTATATGACCTATTTCATAAAGAATATTTTAGAGATTAACCAGACACAAAATGAAATAATGGTAAGAGATGGAGACAGACTAGACACTAGAACTATTTGAACTCTGCCCAAGAATATTATCTCAGGAATTAACAGTTAGGTGAGCCAATTACCCTCTCTTGATTAACAAAAAGTCATTTAGGGCCTGTCCTTTGCAACTAAAATAGTCCAGACAGCTATACATTTAAGATACTGGAGACGTGTCTCGGTGGTCCAGAGCTTGGCTGCTCTTCCAGAGAACCTGAGTTTGGTAACCCGAACAAGTCACATGCAACCACTTCTAACTCCAGCTCAATGGCACCCAATGCCTTTTTCTGGCCTCTTTGAATACGATATGCTCATACAAACACATGCATAAAACTAAACAATTCTCTTTAAAAGTCACAACTTTAAACAAATCACAAGGACTTCTAAACCGGGTGGGAAGAAAGCACAGATGCCTGAATATCGCCTGAGGTTTCCATATTGAGTTGAGAATGTTAGCCAACTCAGAGTCCAAAAAAGAAGAGAGAAACAGCCATTAGGGGAGAAAAGAAACCAAGAGACAATTACAGATTAACACTGTATAGATAGGCAATAGAATAGAAAGCCAGAAAAAAAAGTCATTCGATAAATTTAAAGCAACTAGTCTGGGGAAAATCCATTAGAAACACATACTACACAGAAAATTAAATGCTTTAAGGGAGAAGTTGTGCAAATATTAGAGGGAGAATAGTTGAGCAGAGAAAGCAAAACCTTCAGAATGGAGAGGTGAGAACTTGGCATTCTGTAGGACTGCAAGGGCCCCAGAGTGCAGAATGTACAAGAAGACAAGAACATGGTCAGAAAAGGGATGGGCAGGGAAAGATCATGGGCAATCTCCATGCCGTTGTAGAGTGATTTGGGGGCCGTCCAGAGGTTTCAAACCAGAACTAAAGTAATTTACTTTAGGTTATCTTGCTATAGAAACCTCGGACTACTGAAGCTTTGGACCCCGCCTCCTGTTTCCCTGGTAACACTTGAAATGTAAACATCAGCTTTGTCATTCCTTGGAATTAATATTACCCTGTGAAAAGGGTGAGAGTATCTGGGCTTTGCTCTAAATGCCATCTCTAGCTTTGAGTGGAGACCAGGCATTCCAAGCTACCCTAGGAGAGATGGAAAGGATTATTGGCCACTTAAGAAGATAATGTACTTTTCTTTCCCAGAAGCCTCTTCTCAGTGCAGACTCTTGCAGCTGCTTCTACCAAGCATAACTACCAAGCCTCTGCTACGAAGCCTGCTAGCTTTTCTGAGTCATTACTCGGAGTTATTTGTTCAGAAAAATATAACTTTACTTTTCTTGGTCGCTTTTTTTTGGATACTGGCTGTAATGTTTGAATATGCTTGGCCATGGCGAATGGCACTATTAGGAAGTTTGGCCTTGTTGGAATAGGTGTGGCCTTGTTGGAGGAAGTGTGTCACTGTGCAGGTGGGCTTTGAGGTCTCCTAGTGCTTAACCTCTGCCCAGTGTGGAAGAGAGTCTCCTCCTGGCTGCCTAGGGAAGAGTTTCCTCCTGGCTGCCTTTGGATCAAGATGTAGAGCTTGCAGTTCCTTCTCCAGCACCATGACTCCCTGCCTGATGTCATGCTTCCCACATGATGATAAAGGACTGAACCTCTATAACTGTAAGCCAGCCCAAATTAAATGTTTGCCTCAGTCGTGGTGTCTCCTCACAGCAATAAAACGCAAACTAAGACACTGGCTAAGCATGCTTCCTTTGGCACTCTGGGCTTGCCTTCTCACTCTCTGAAGACTCCGTCTCTATTGTCATATGGCTGCTTCATTGCAAATGGTATGGTATGGCTCACTCTGTTCATCTACTAGCTAGCAAGCTAGCTTTCAAATGGCATGGTGTATGGCTTGCTCTATCTATTATCTCTCTATTCCTGTTTTTATCTCTCTACCTCTATCTCTGTATCTATTTCTATCTTTGTCTCTGTTAGCTTACAAACAATTCCATTAGGCTCCTCCCAGGCACCTAGGGATGACTTTTGACATCATCTGTCACCATTACTTGCTACCTGGTGTGGGGAAAATATAAAAGGACTGCTTAATATCCCAGTGCTCTCTCTCTGCTCCCATATACACTCAACCAGCCTCCCAACCCCACCTCTCTCCTTTTCGTCCTCCTCTGTCCCTCCTTTCTCTGTCCTCCTGGCTCTACTCCTGTCCATCTGACTCTATTCCTTCTCCAGGTCCTCATTCCCCTCCCTTCACACCAGATCTGCTGCATGGCTTGATTTCTCAGGCGGACACCGTGACATAGGCCTGCCAAGTGCTCTGTTGTTGCATCATATTTCCTAATAGTCTCTATCTCTCTCTCTGTCTCCCTTCTTCCAGCAGCTGCTCTAAGTTACAGCTTGCCTGCTCTGCTATTTCCCCCCTAAATTCTCATACAATTGTCCCTGAGCATTTCTTAATTCTTCCATTGACAAGAGAAAGAACTCCCACAGAGAACCTCCAACCCTAGTATTACTCTGGCCTCTGTGCTGACAGTAGACCAAGGACATGAACAGTTATAAAATGTGTGATCATCCACATAAGCATAGCATCAGCAGCCAAGGTAAATGTTGTAATACTGTTACAGAGACACTGGACTCCAGACCCCAGGTAGATTATAAATGGCTAGCAAGTACATATCACTTCATATGCATAATACTTATATGCATGTGAACACTTTGACAAACTGTTTTGTGAAAATTCTACAGAAAATTCAAGGAGCACAAAAATATAACTCCATCAGTTTAATAAGCATTTGTTGAGTGAGCATAGCATCTGTGAGTTAACAATCATAGATCTAGCATAGAAGAGGTTTTGCCCCAACGAGTTCATGATCATGTAAATAAATGCAAAGTAACATGACAAGATAAAGCATGAATAATTATGTTAGCTGAGAGCAGCTGTGGTCAACCTTTTCAGCCTTCCTCACTCACATGGAGTTTATGGCATTCAGTGGTTCACTGACCTTCCTTAGGTTGAACCTAGAATCTTCAAAAAGATCTCAGGATCCGGCTCAATCCATCCTTAAAGTCTGTTGAGTTTAGATAACTCTTCTCCATTCTGCTGCTTTCATGAGCAACTCCCTCTTGGCAGTAGTCTTGTTCATTCTCTTACCTATGCAGACTCTAACAGTTTCTGGGGCTTCTTGGATTGAAGCCCCTTTAACACTATTCACTCTGTAACCCTGTACATGTACACTCACAAGCACATTTACTATGTGTTGTGTGTTATGGGAGGTAGTGCTACCGATTCTGTTTGGAACAAACGACTTAAGTTTGCCTCTACTAAACTACCAAAGTAGGCAGATTGCTGTTACTGCAACGTCTCAATCTCATGAATTTATTGTTCTGCCCTAGAGCCTTGATCTGGATGGACCACATTCCTTTCAGCATCAAGAACTGCACACAATTCAGTGGCTAAGAACAGTATTACCATATCTTGTTTTATGATGGGTGTTTGGTTCATTATGGGTGTTTGCTAATTATGTGAAATAAAGGAATAGTAATTAAATTAAAATTGTTTGCTGACTTTTTACATTAATGACTAAGGTTCCTGAGAGGAGAAACTGTGAGAGCTTTTACATTAATTTTTAGCATTTAATATGATGCCTGCCTCATAATAAAGGCTGAAAAATTATCTGCTAATTAGTAAATGATAAAGTAATAGATGTAACTAAATAAATGAAAAAACAAGTGAGTAAACAAATTAGTTTTTTTCCTGAAAGCCATCATCTACATGCAAACCAAATGAATGTTTTTCTACTTATATCATGAAAAAAGGCATGTATGTATAATTGTATCCCCATCCCTCAGAAGGAAACAAAGTCTGAAATAAGAAATAATTGAGCATCCATTTTTAAAAATTCTGCCCATAAGCAAAACAGACTATTTTGACCTGGGTTTTGATTATTTAATATTGTCTTTGATCCACCAAAATAAATATGAAATATTCTCCATGGCCATACAAACAGAGGTCACAAGGGAGAAACCAGTAATTCCTGTCTTGTGCCCTTCGTCTCATCACAAGGTCTTTGGAGGCAACTAAGTGGAAGAGGCCCAGGAGCATTTGAAAAAAAAAAAAGTGACCGCTTCGTGGAAACTCCAGCCTTGGCTTCTGCTCATTGAACCAGGAGTGTATGTCTCCTGCCCAGAAGGGAAAAGGGCCTGAAGAGATTCCAAATATGGCAAACAGCTACAGAAGAGAATGACCAAAGCTTGAAAACTAATCAAGCAAGTAAGAAAAATACAGCCCAGTTTTATCTGACTCCTCGAGAGTCCACAAGTAGGATTCCACTGCAACAATGCTTTCAAGCCTGCAAGAAAAACTTAGCATTAGAAGTTGCTCAAAACTCCGTATGCCATTGTTCTGCATGGTCACCCTGCTCAGGTATAGAACACCAGAACTCATTTCTCCCACAAACATGGAAAGCTAGGGGAGTACTCACATAAGGCAGTCGTTCAACATCACATCTAAAATTGTATGCTCACTACAAAATTAATTACATCTTATTTTTCAGTGAGTTAGCTTTTTTTAAATTTTTATGGCATTTATTTAATTGAGAACAAGCCTGTCCAGTTAATGGTATGAGAGATTCAGCAGTCAGTCACACAGGCCCATGAGAAGCAGCCACAGGGGGAAATGTTCATGTGAAGCAGGGGTCCACAACAGTACTGGATTAGGCTTCTCCCAAGGTCCTACTCTTTGGGTTGGCTTATATGTAACTGCTTAAAGTCACTCCCAGGAGATGCACAGCTAACATTCCCATGGAAAGTCGCTTTTCCTGGCTAGAAAAGCAGTCACTACCACATGCATATTTGATTTTCTGAAAATCTATTCCCCTAAGTGTCATGCTTCAATCCTTACTATAAGCTTATGGCTTTTCTTTTTTTCTTTCTTTTCCTTTCTTTCTTTCTTCCTTCCTTCCTTCTTTCCTTTCTTTCTTTCTTTTTTTGTGACTCATGCTGTGGGGGGAATTGGGGCAGGGGGAAATCCAGAAATAAAGTAACCCGAGAAGCTGAATCCATAAATTAAGTGCTGAAATTCTCTGCAAATAGGACTCTTGACAATAATCTTGAAGCACAAATAGTGGTTCTACAGGACCCAAAGAGTTCATTTTGACAATGAATGAAATGATGTTGAAAGGCTGACATTGTAGAATTATTTCCCACATTTGTTGACTTATAGCAGCATTATAACAGACTTCAGACTTATAAAAATACTTTAGACAAGTATGGTTATTGAAATGAGAAGAATCCTAAAAATTTGCCTAAGTAAATACAGATATGTCCTCCCCCCCTTTTTTTTTTCGGTGAAAAGCGCCATTTTCTCTGCAAAGCAGTTGATTCTATCAGCACCAAAGTCTAAAACTGAATGCCAAGATGCTTGAAACTCTGGCCCATTTAAAAAAGACTTAATATAAAGAGAAGGATCAAAAAGATAGTATTTGTGGCTAGATCCATCAACAATGACTTCCGTTCCCTTCAGTGCTATGCCTCCAACATGGAGAGCCATCACTCAGCTGAAACCTCTCTCCCCTATCTTCCTCTGCCCTAAGGGAGCTGCAAGTATTCAAGATGTAATCTTCCTAGAAAACACTGGAATCTCTAAGTACAGACACATGTAAATACAACTGTGAAGTAACGTTCAAAGGTTTAGTCTCTTTCCCCATAAAAGTTACATTTTGTTTTATTTTTAAATGATATATACGTAAAGCAAAAATTTCATAAAATACCGTTTATATGCAATTTGTGTTTAGAAGATAAAATACACAGCAATGAAGGGGATGTACACCGAGTAGGTATTCAATATGATGAGCCATGATGTCACACACAGGGCTAAGCAGAAGTAAAAGCCCGAGTGCAGGAATGGCTACAATCAGACGACTCTAACCTGAGAGGCTGCAGCTCAGAGCAAAAGGGGCTGCCTCTCTGCTCCAAGGGAAGGACGTGCCACAGTAGGCCCACAGATCCATGCTTGTAGGAATGCTCTCTTGATAGGCATGCTGAATTCCAGCAAAAACACCTGAGAAAGTTCATTTCTCATTCCCTTCTTTCAGGAGACCTTGCCAACAAACTGGAAACAGGTAATACAACCCAAGAGTTCTCATCTAAAAGGATAGCCCAGGAGGGTTTTGTTGTTCATCCGTCTAGGGTCTGCCTGCAACTCATAGCCATTCTCATGACTCAGCTTCCAAGTGCTGAGACTGCAGGTAGAAGCCACCATCCCTGACTCCACCATGTTACTTGAATGATGACATTGTAGAAAGCTTAGCTGAACAGAAACAGGCGCTCTACCTCCGACCAGCAACCAAAGCCCCTGGGGTGACACAGAAAATAATTAAATTCTTTGCAAGTATAAAAAGCCTTTAGGTAAGGCCTCTAAGTTTATCTCCAAATAAAAGTAATTTAGAAGGTCCCTCCGTGGCTCAAGCTCAGGGGTAAAGTACTCATGCAGGTTCAACTTTCATGCTGTTAAGCAATGCTTTCCTTATTATCTATGGTGTAGCATCCAACTTTGCCAGATGCCAAGTCAGTGCTGGTTAGGTATCCCCTTCCTTAACTGTGCAGGCAGAACACTCGATGCCTTAGAGTCTACGGTGAAATATTATCTCTAGTCTCTGTCAGGAATCAAATGCCCACGGACATGGGGTGGCCAAAGCAATGCCTGCTTTTGAGTGCTGCACTCTAGTGAGGAGATCTGCTTGTTTCTGCACAGAAACATAAGCTCTTGAAGATCTGATAGCTGCTATCAAAGGTAAAGACGACATTATAAATGATTCTTTTTATTGGATGTTTTATGTATTTACATTTCAAATGCTATCCCCTTTCCTGGTTTCCCCTCCTTAGTCTCTCTATCTCATCCCCCTCCTTCTGTTTCTATGAGGGCGTTCCCCCTCCCACCCACGCACTCTCATCTTCCCACCCTGGCATTTCTTTATACTGGGGTGTCAAGCCTTCATGGGACCAAGGGCCTCTTGCTACTGATGCCAGACAGTGCCATCCTCTGCTACATATGTGGCTGGAGCCATGGATCCCTCCATGTGTACTCTTTGGTAGGTACTTTAGTCCCTGGGAATTCTAGGGGGTCTGGTTGATTGATATTTTTGTTCTTTCTATGGGATTCCAAACCCCTTCAGCTCCTTCAGTCCTTTCTCTAACTCCTCCATTAGGGTCCCCACACTCAATCTAATGGTTGCCTGTGAGCATCCGCCTCTGTATTTGTCAGGCTATGGCAAAGCCTCTCAGGAGACAATTATAACAGGCTCCTGTCAGCATGCACTTCTTGGCATCCACAATAGTGTCTGGGTTCGGTATTTGTATGTGGGATGGATCTCCACGTGGGGCAGTCTCTGGATGGCCTTTCCTTCAGTCTCTGCTCTACACTTTGTCCCTGTATTTTCTTTAGACAGGAGCCATTCTGGGTTAAAAATTTGGAGATGAATGAATGGCCCCATCCGCTAACCTCTGGATATGGTCTCCACAGGTTCTCCCTCCTCTTTGTTGGGCATTTCAGCTAATCTCATCCCGTTTGGGTCATGGGAGTCTCTTGCTTTTCTGGCATGTGGGACTTGCTGGTGGCTACTCCCAGTGCCCTATCTCCTGTTGCTACACACCTCTGTTCAAATTCCTGACCTTCTGTACATCATCCCTGTCTCCTCTCATACCTGATCTTGCCCCCTTTTTGTCCCCTCCCTCTCCTTTCTACCTCCAAAGTCCCTCCCACCCTCTACCTCCCATGAGTATTTTGTCCCCCCCCCAAGAAGGACTGAGCATCCACATTTTGGACTTCCTTCTTCTTGGTCTTCATATGGTCTGTAAATTATAAATGATTCTTAAGAAAGTCACTACCAAACCAAAGAATATCTTAAAACTCAAAACTAAACCAAAGAGGAGTCCATTTTCTTGTGTTTCTCCTATGACAACATCAGATCGTATTTATTTCAAGACTAAAATAAAAATTAAAAAACAAAAAGAGAAAGAAGGCCTTCACCACGGTAGTTCAAAATAGCACGTGCTATTCAGCAAGCCACACAAACACAGCACTCCCTTTGCGCAAAACCTTTCACATAAATGTCCAGCCAGACAAAAGCCCGATTTCCTATTGCTTTTGTGTACTGTGGCAGGAAGCAGTTGTCAGCTACACTACGTTAGTGAAAAATAACGACTGCAGACGCTGAGGTACATGCCACAGTGTTCCTGTGGAAATCAAACTCTGAGAAATTTTTTAAATGTTTTCAACACATCAGCGTGAAGCATCGACCTAGTTGGAATCACTTAGATCTAAAGCAAATGCGCTGATTGTTTTCACAGCATGGCTTTTTCTCTTGGAGCAGAGCAGGAGCAGGCGCTGGCAAGAGGGTTCCGTGGAAAGGTTTTCAGCCCCCTGCCTCTGTAGGCTGCTGCCAGTGACAGGATCAATACCAGGGTGAGCAGCACAGGAAGCTGACGGAAGATTATGAAGATGAGGTGAGCTGGGGAATTACCCTACAGGCTCTGCTCTTTCGCTGACCTCAAATCTCATCAACTTTGGACACAGATGGAAAACCATTAGGACAGAGACTGAGAAGGAGAGGAGAACCCAGATGAATAGCACGAGGCAGCATCTGTGCAGAGCCCGCCTGCTGTATGACTGCATGTTGTGGTCTCAGAGAAGGGCGAGGTCTGTGACAAGGTTAGCTAGTATCCTGATCAGCCCTAAGAGTGCCATTATTCGGCAACAAAGCGGGTGCACAGTAAATGGGAACACCGTCTTCAATGGATTTTCATTACAATGAATACCATTCCTGTTCTATTTTGGACGCCAATGAGTAGTATTCCTCTAAATGATCTGCACAAAGTACCACGGAAAGGGTGAAACACACTGTGAAGACCCGTCATCTGTCTAATGGGGGTCTACTGACCCCATACTACACAGCACAGTTTTCCTTTACATAGAGCCCCAGTTTATCCACCGAGCTGGTCCTGGATCTTAGCAGGAGCAGACGGTCAGGAGAAGCCTGTCTCATTCCAAGTGATCAGTACACACTCTTGAGGGAACAACTTATTCCTATCAGTCTGAACTATTTCAGCCAACCACGCAGACTGGATATGCATCTATAATAAATAAGCAGTTTCAAATACAAGCTAAAATCTCTCTACAACCTAACGGTTGAAACTAAAGCCCAAGATTTCTCTAGAGATTGTACAATATACAATGACAACATTTAAGAAGCATCCAAGAAATTAAGGACTTTTTTTAAAATCTGTTTATGTAAATCATTGGATGAACAAAGAAGAAAGCATATGCTACTCCTTATAGATATAATATTGACTTATTTACAGTCCTTCAAACTTGAAAATCGCCTACACCAACCTTGGCTATTTATTTCTGATCTTTATACCTACACCCCTACACACACACACACACACACACACACACACACAACCTCACAACTTCCCCTTCTCTCCCCCCACACACAGCCGATCCCATGGAGCTGAAGTTCTGGATGGTTGGGGCAATATGGGTTCTGAGAACTGAACCTGGACTCTGAAAAAAACCAGCAAGTGCTTTTAACAGCTGAGCCACCTCTCTACTTCCATATATGTACATTGCATAATGAGTACCTACCACAAAAAGTACGTTTCTTGTTTTGACTAATGTTGCATGAGACTACTAGAATATACTTGGCTCATTCAGCTTCTTTCCAAACAATTTTAACATCTTTTAATTTGTGGATCAACTTCATATATTTCATCAGTTCCTGTATGAAAATGTATGAATACTAAGCATAAATTCTTTTTCCAGCTCTGACTACTTCCTAACAGCAGAATTACTAGATCAAAAGCCCAAACTACTATTTCCTTTTTTTAAGAACCAATTTTATTACTGAAACTTTATATTTTAGCAAAGACAATGTTCAAAAAAATCCCACAAGTATAAGATTAATATCGTGCTGTGTTTTTGGGTTCTAGGTGGCCTTTTATGCACATGCATAAACACATAGATGTGCTTCTCTTATTTTATTTTTTATAATATCAAACCATGTAGTTCATAGTGGAGTATAACATGTGTTTTCCAGTTAGTAAACAATTGAGATTCTTTTCATGTTATTAAGTCTTCCAAATTCAGAAAAGAGCTAACAAAACCATTAGTTTTCCACAAGTGCTCTCTCACAGATATCAGATGAGCATAATTAACAGTTCATTTTCTTCTCTACCACTCTCTTCCCACTGTCTGACATTAGCATCTCATCCGTAATGAGAACTTCCTAAGTACATGCTGTGGACATTTTAGCAGAAAGAGAAGGAATCATATGGTGGGGATGGGGAGATGCACATCAAAAAATACCCAAAAATTTGCCTGAAGAGAAAAATAATGTGCAATGCTTCAAAGAAAGATCAGCTCAATAATTTACCAAAGCAGCAGCGAGGAGAAAGATCAGCTCGATAATTTACCAAAGCAGCAGCGAGGACTGTTTCTCCCTAATAACTGAGAATCACAGGCCTGAAGGCAAAATCAGCACTACACTATAAAGCTAGTTTCTTGATGTTTAGTTTTTTATAAATATATATAACTTTGTATAATCTAGATATTAACCCTCTGCCAGTTGAAGAGCTAGTAAGGAATTTTTCCCCTTTCTATAGGTTGATTTTTTTACCCAAATAACCATGTCTTTCCCTGGATAGAGTGTTCGGTGGCCCCATTCATCAATTGGTGGCCTTTTGCTATCAGAGTCTTGTTCAGAAAGTCCTTTTCTATGCCAATGAGTTCAAGTGTACTTCCTTCTCCTTTATCCAATGCAAGGTGTCAGGTTTCATGGTGAGGTCTTTGACCAGGTTACAGTTCTGTAGGGTGAAAGATAAGGATCTAGTTTCATTCCTCAACATATAGATCCCTAGTTTGACAACTGCAATTTCTTGAAAACCTTGTCTTTTCTTAATATGTATTGCTAAACACTTTGTCAAAAATCAGCGGCTAGAGGATTGTGGGCTTATATATGAGGCCTCAACTCTACTCCATTGATTTCTGTTTTTAAGCCTATATCATGATGATTTTACTACTGTAGTTTGATAGTATAACTTAAAGTCTGGGTTGGTAATCCGGCAACTTTTTATTGTTCTAGCTATCCAGAGTCTTTAGTATTTCGATATAAAATTTAGGATTATTTCTCTATTTCTGTGAAGAATTGACTTGACATTTTAGTGGTGATTTCATTGGATTTGATAAATTGCTTTTGGTAGAATGGCCAACTTCATAATATTAATCGTATCAACACATGAGAATCGAGTCCTCTTGATCTTCTAGTATGTTTTCAATTTCTTTTTTCATACTTAGAGGTTTTAACTTGCTTGCTTGCTAATATTTATTTAAAAACATTGTATTTGTTTTGAGATTATTGTGAATGGTATTGTTTCTCCAATTCCTCTGTCCTTTGTATATAATTATACAGAAGGGTAAAAATTTTGAGTTTAATCTTAGTAAAATCAAATCTTATATTTGCATTAATGCAGTTAAATGGAAAATAAGGCCTTAATAATAAAAACATTTTCCCTATTTGTCTGAAGAATTTGGTCATAAATTTTAATACTTCTGCAAATCATGTGTTCCCACCATAAAATTGTCACTCTCTGATTAAAGATAATTTTCTTCTTTTTTAATAATCAAAAAAATATGTATACTAATTTTTGTATGTCACCTTTGATTTTTTTATTCTGCTTAATGTGCTTATCTGCTACAAGAGTTTTCTTGTGGAGTCTTTAGGGTCTTTTATGAATAGAATGATGTCATCTGCAAAATAGGATGCCATGACTTCTTCCTTTCCTATGTGTGTGTTCTTTATTCCTGTCACTTGTTCTATTGATCTAGCTAAGACTCCAAGTACTATGTTGAACAGGAGGGGGTAAAGTGAACATATTGGCCTTGCTCCTTGTTTTAGACATGATGTTTTGAAAATTTCTCCCTTAAGGGTGATGTTAACTACCTATATTATTTGGAGAAATGTCCCCTAGATCCATTGACTGTCTAGGACATAGCTGTTTAAAACAAATAACTTGTTTTTTGTTTTTTTTTTTTAAAAAAAAATGGAGCATGGAACTCAACAGAGTCTTCTCAAAAGATGAAATAAAAATGGCTTTAAAACATTTTAAAAGGGCTGGAGAGATGGCTCAGCCGTTAAAGGCTAGGCTCACAACCAAAACATTTTAAAAATTATTCAATATCCTCAGCTATTAGGGAGGAAAATGACAATTAATACTACTTCGAAATTTCTTCTTGTCAGGCAGAGTAGCTAAGTTTTAAAAAGATGCTGGTGTGTCTGTGGAGACACAGTTACTGATAGTGGGAGAGCACGCACTGGTACTGTGGAAATCAATGTGGAAGTTTATTTCAAAACATGGAAATAAACCTACCATGTGTGATCCACACTTGAGTATAAACGCAAAAGACTCCATATCTATTTCAGAGACATTTGCTTATCCTGTTCATTGCAGCTCTACTCAAAATAGCCAGGAAAGATGTTCATCAGCTCATGAATAGATAATGAAAATGTGGTACATTTGCACAGAGAAATATTTTTCTTTTAACAAAGCAAAATTATGAAATTTGCAGGTAAAATGGAGCAGGAAAAAATCATTCTGATAAGTGATTTTTTTTCTGAAAAAAAAAAAAATCAAACCAAGACCCAGAAGGACGTAAGATTGCATGGGTAATTTTTGTTGTTGTTTTGAGGTGTTTTTATTTTCTTTTGCATTGTTTTGCTTTTTTCTTATATGTGGCTGTTAGCTTTGACTCTTCAGATATGTGTGTTTCCTTTGGAATACCCACTGGTGTCATGAAATTAGTAAGGGAATATTGGCAGGCTTTTAAGAGAAAGGGTATAAAAATTTTAAAATAAAAAAAATAGTAAAGAAGTAGGTTTCAAAACTCTAGATTCTACCTAGAAAATAAAGGAATACTAATCATTTTGATTTTTTTATAGTATTATTACCTATCAAAATGCATAAGCTCTGAAAGAGTGTGAGTTCTGTCACTAGTTGTAAGCTGCAAATTTTTGTCAATAGTAAATTATTCAAAGACAAGATAAGATCACTCAACTTAAGGCCATTCTGTTTGCTATTACTCCTAGATCTGTTAGAAGTTTCCTGCATCAGCCATCTCAGGAACATGTTCCACTTTGCTGACAAGATCAAAACTGAGTTAACATTCCCAGACCCCAGAACCCAACTCCTAACTACTTCTTCAGATGTCCCATGTTAATGCCAGTAAAGGATGTAAGGAGAGAAGATGCTGTTATCCTGTTATATAACTAAAGCTCAGTGGTAATGCACTGCCACTCTTGACTACATGCACCTTGGCCACTCCCTTATTCCCTTATCATTCTGAATTCTGGGTCTCCTGGTTCAACTGGCTACATGATGCTTGCCTACTCCTTTGTTCCTTTATCACTCTAGAATCCAGGAGGAGACCTGACTACAAAAACTGACTCAAGGACCCTGAAGCCAGGTGACTTGGATAAGGCCCTGTCACCAATGTTAACTTCCTTGTTAAATCCCTTGTGTCAAAATATAATTAGTCAATGTGACAGCCCACCCTGATCCCCCCTGCCTTGTGTTCCCATCCTATAAAACTGTTGTCCAATCTCACTTTGGGGATACAGTTCAGATCCCGAACTGCCTGCCTCTCTGTGTGTGCAGAAAAATACAGCTTTCATTTTTGAGCTTGTGTCTCTGAAATGAGTTTTCTCAGCTTCCACCCTAAACACAACAGATCAGTCTTCTATAATCCAAAGCCAAAAACCAGTATTTGACATAACCCTATTATTTTTTACTACAAATTAAATTTTAAAACATATTGAGACTGATAATCACTATCATCAAATATCTACCATCATAACTATCATCACCATCACCTTGGTAACTGCTATCATAAGCATTCTCATCATTCTCATCACCACCAGCAATGCCAACACTATCATCACTACATTAGCACCATCAGGACCATTGTCACTCCAATATTAGCAGCAGCAGCATCACCAATATTACCATTCATCATCTTACCATTTCCGTCAAATCATCACTCTCACCACCATGGTTACCATCCAAGGCTGTCTCATGCCATCCAAAAGGAAAAGTCAACTGACTTGATCCAAAATTGAGTCTAGGCTCAGCTCAAGCTGGACTATAGAATGATTTCTGGTGGTTAGGTAAAGCCAATATTCCTGAGGAACTTGTGAAATGATTCACCAAGTCATTTCTATTGACTCTGGCTAAAAGTTTTATCGCTTCTTTGATTGACACCAGTAACAGTTGTCAGCATATCAAAGTTGTGCTAGCCTCCAGACTCCTTTGTCCTATTCACAAACTCCTGTAATACATTTCAAAGTCCACATTAGCCTCATGGTCCCTCTCACCTCCACCTCAACCCTACACTCTCATGCTGGTTTAGTTCACAGGCTTTCTGTCTCCCCACAAACACATTCTCTCTAAAACCCTTCTTTAGAACCCCACAACTTCTCTCTGCTTTCCATTGCACTATTTCCATTACTTCACTGTGTTCCTGAATGCTGTTTTCCTTTTTGCTATAAAAAATACCTGAGTATGAAAAATATGTTGATGAAACTGACTTATTTTAATTCATACATCTGTACTCAGATAGACCATGATATGGTAGCCTCATTCATTTACCTCTGGTAAAGATCTCATGATGGATGGCATTACACTGAGGGGTATACACATAGAGAAAACAATCATTTCATGACAAAATAAGAAGATGGAAAGTGAGAGAAGTCAGCCTTGCTATTATAACCAACTCTCAAGAAAGCCAATGATGCCATCATAATTACTACATTAATCCCTCTGAGAGACACCCAATGACCAAACATTTTCCACCAGACTCCACAACTTCTGCTCTACTACTTCTGAACATCACAGGACTGAGGACCTAGTTTTCAACTCATGGAACCCTCTCCAAACAACATATAAAATGTATTCATGATTTGCTGTTACCGTTCTAGTTGACTGCATGAACCTGGGAAACTGAAGCCTAAAAAATGAGGTGGGACCAGTCTCATGCAACAGCCAACTTTATTCAGAGCATGAGACAATTTCTATTCTGGTGGGTTGGGCAAGGTCATGTGTTTAGGTTGTACACAGTCGCAAGCGCCATCTGTGTTGGAAACACCTTTTGAATAACAAAAGGAAGCAGAAATGTGCAATCTGAAGCCACCCCCTATGTACTGTACCTAGAAGGAGCATGGAAGTCAATTCAAGAACAAGCCCATGTTCTGGAGGAACAGAGATATGGGACTTTTGTCTCTTTTCTTTGGTGTTGTAAGCTTTCAAGTTGCTCCTTACAGATTCGGTCATAGACTCTTGTTCCTACAGCTCACTATCATAGTAAAAGTTTTTTTTTATTTATTTCTTGGTATTTATTACAACTTGAAAATTTTCACTGCTTTTAACTTTCATGCAAAGGAGGTTTTCTTGCCGATACTGTAAACTAGGTAAGAGATTAAAAAATTCTCTTAGCTACCATTCCACCCCTAGTGTGCTATGTAGTAGCAACAGTAGGTCATTAAGTCAACAAAAGCTACAGAAATAATAAATATATCCCCTGTTTATGAACTCTAACTCAACAAATAGAGCATCTAAATTATCTGTGATAAGAATTATCCTTTTATGTAGTTTTTCACGTTTTGGGAATCTTTTGCTTTGATGCCCACACAAAGACATTTTGAACCTATATACACAGGCAGATTCTGTGGAGAATGGATAAAGAGAATGGTCCGGGGGATGTGAGTCAGAAGTGATGAAGGACTGGTCTATTGAGAACATCTTTTGCCTGTCAAAGTTCAAACTAACCTACTCTTTTATTGGCTTTTTATTTTTTAATTTTAAATGTTATTCCTTTTCCAGATTTCCACTCCAGAAACCAGCTATTGCATCCCATCCCCTGCTTCTTTGAGGTTGCTCCCTCACCCATCCATCTCTGTGTTCTCTTGGGATGGTAGTTTAGTCCATGGGAGGTCTGGGGGGTCTGGTTGGTTGATATAGTTGTTCTTCTTATGGGTTTGCAAACCCCTCCTGCTACTTTAGTCCTTTCTCTAACTCCTCCATTGGGGTCCCCATTCTCAGTTTAATGGTTGGCTGAGAGCATCCTCCTCTGTATTTGTCAAGCTCTGACAGAGCCTTTCAGGAGATAGCTATATAAAGCTGTCAGTATGTACTTCTTGGCATCCACAATATTGTCAGGGTTTGGTGTCTGTATATGGGATGGATCCATAAATTAGCTTCTAAGACTAACATACAATGATGCCACGAAACTCACCTTAAAGATAAATGCAAGATGACAGTTCACATATGAATTCACCTGTTTGACCAAAGAGCACTGGACAACTGCAATTGGGTTTTCCAAGATTGATTTGTTAGAAGACAGGAAGAAAAGGAGAGACAGTATTGTCCATGGGAGAAATTAGTCACTTCACAGGGAACATGAAGACAGAGACAGGAAAATGTCATTCATTCACCCTAATATTTTCTGGAGACTCTGTAACCAAAACAAGACCATTTTTGCTTTTATTCTGTTTTAGTAAAGATGTTTGAGTGAAACAATGAACGTATGAAGAGGAAGAAATAGATTAGAAATGCCCACTTTTCAGTCTATGGCTGAAAATGGTAATAAACTCTAAAAAGAGTTGAGGATCTGGTTTTGAGCTGGAGAAGATAGGGTGGGAGAACAGAGGACCACAAGTGGAGGACTGGTGAACAATCAGCATGGACAAAAATGTGTTTGTTGTTCATGTTTCTCTAGACAGTGAAGGTGATCACTACCTAAAGTAAGAGCCTTGTAAGTGAGCGTTTAACAAGGGACTCTCAATCTCGAAAGGCATCCCCCAAAGACTGTGTCAGAAAGCCTCAAGAGTGCACAGAAATGCCTGCTGGCTTAAAGCCAATCGTCTTAACCAGTGTTCTTAATTTGCATCCCCAAAGCCAGGTAGGCTGGCTAGAGCAGGGAGAAGAGAAGTAGTCAGCTCCACTTCATCCCCCACAGCTGCTCTCGTGATCAGGTGCCAGACACATCTGTTGTCTTTCATTTACAACCTGGATTATAAGAACTAAATGTCTGTGTACTTTTCCCACTTTTCAGAACTCTGGTTTAAGAATCTTTTCATTAAGAATAGCCAAGGGAAGTGTTTTTTTTTTTTGTTTTGTTTTTTTTTTGTTTTGTTTTACCTATAGTTATGGTGAGTTTAGAGAAAGGAGGCGACAGGATGCCATCTTGGCTACACTGGATAGAATGATCAATGCTGCTCTTCCTCCATCGCACATAACCAGACCGACTCAAATGGATCCCCCTTTTCAAAATGTGCATAGGAGAGAGTAGCTCCACTGAAGCGTAGCCAATACCAAAGTGTGGTTTAGAAATATTGTTACCACAGAATTTCTAAGAAAAAAGACCGTTATGTCCAGAAGTATCATATAGTCAGCACACAAACTTGTAATTGGATGTATTGACCAAACTTGAGGAGGAAGTTAAGCATGTAAAGATGATGTGTACACTGTCCCCTCTGAATAGACCAGAATGGCTAGCACTTATTTTAGGTTTTAAAAAAGGCCCTGATTCCCACAACAAGAGTAACTTAACTGGTTGCACATATAGTATATTATGACATGAAAGTTGACACCACATACAAAAATACTATATACTACACATGCCTAAGGCATTCTCATTACTACCACTGTGGGAGTTGTAAGTTCTGAATGGCAATAAAAATGGAGTCAGAACCAGCTGAACAACCTTGGATCAGGCCTTTATGGAAACCCTGTGCACTAATATACTTCACAAATCTTTATTGAGTGCCTAGTATGGGTAAAGCATTGTACTAGAGGCTGTGCAAAAATATTGTACCTGCCTCAAATAGCTTATAAAAACCTATATCCTCTGAGACCTAGCCACCAGTTCTATAACAAATGAGAGAATTCCTCATGAGGTCACTGTGTCTATTCCCCATTCCCCAAATGGCATGGGCAGATGCTTATGACATATCAATGCTGCCAGAATCTACATGCAACTACTAAGGCTACCCCTCTATTGTTCATCATTGTATTCTCCAAGGTTAACCAAGCTTCATGTGTAGCCTGTCATTTTTCTTTTATCCCCCACCTTTAAAATAAATCTTTAATATTGAAAATTTTCTAAAACAATCACTGTATTAAATATTCTCTTTAAAGCAAATCTATCCTGATCTTTAGATGTTCAGATCTCCAAAGAAAATGCAAAGATTACATGACATTTCAACAAATATCTACCATCTACCTACTTCCCTGCCTACCTACATCTAAAATGCAGGTATGCTTCTTAAAAATAGAGTCATATTGAGCATATTGCAAGCTCCTTTGCATTTGGTGCTGGATGTTACAACCTGGTCTGATAAATTCTGCTTCAATATACCTTAATCACTGGCAACAGCTCAAGCTAGAACAAACCTGGTGAACACAGGGGAGAATATACTCTCCACCACCCCTTACCTTAGGCGTTTCAAGTCTAGGAGATGTCACAGGTAATTTATTAACCAGAATGAAGAGTAGGCCAATCCATAACTACATGCAAGGTTCATGTGACTACAGGGAGTTTGGAAGGGAAAAGGAGAAAATGGAATGATATAATCATTGTAAATGGCGACAGAGAGCACACATGGGCACACAGATCATTTCACAAATAGCAATGTTTCTTTCACACAGTGCTTTGAAACACACAAAGCTCTAGTGCTGAGGGATCAATCAGAAAAGCTGTGAAACCAGTGCTCAGAGAAGAAAAGGTCATTGACTTTGACCAAATCAGCTAAAAATATTTAAATTTAAAACAGATGTCTTGCCTCCGGACCACAGGTAAGACAAACCTTCCTGCTCCAAGCGACCTGCCTAGTGAACTCAGGACACACAGAGGCAAAATTCCTCTAGGACCGGGCACTTCCGGTGTTTAGCGGGAGTCCCAAACCCGCGGATCCCTGCCCGCAGCAGCTCTCTGCTTCCAAACCCCATGGGAGAGAGACCTCACTGCCTGGACAGGTGGGCACTCCTGAGACTGCAGAGCGGAAGAGACCACCAACACTGCCCACCCTGCCCACATCCCTGGCCCAAGAGGAAACTGTATACGGCCTCTGGGTTCCCGTAGAGGAGGGCCCAGGAGCAGCAGGTCCACTGCTTCTGAGACACCGCTGGAACCTGAAGGGACCGACCAGATAAACAGTTCTCTGCACCCAAATCCCGTGGGAGGGAGAGCTAAACCTTCAGAGAGGCAGACACATCTGGGAAACCAGAAGAGACTGCACTCTGCCCACATCTCTGACGCCAGAGGAAAACACCAAATGCCATCTGGAACACTGGTGCACGGAAACTTCCAGAAAGGGCAGCACAGATCATCCTGGTTGCTGCCACCATGGAGAGCTCATAAGCAACAGCCCAAGAGCAAACTTGAGCTTTGAGACCACAGGTAAGACAAACCTACCTACTCCAAGTGACCTGCCTAGTGAACTCAGGACACAGGCCCACAGGAACAGCTGAAGAACTGTAGAGAGGAAAAACTACACGCCTGAAAGCAGAACACTCTGTTCCCATAACTGGCTGAAAGAAAACAGGAAAAGAGGTCTACAGCACCCCTGACACACAGGCTTATAGGACAGTCTAGCCACTGTCAGAAATAGAAGAACACAGTAACGCTAGAGATAATCGGATGGCGAGAGACAAACGCAGGAATCCAAGCAACAGAAACCAAGACTACATGGCATCACCGGAGCCCAATTCTCCCACCAAAGCAAACACTGAATATCCAAACACACCAGAAAAGCAAAATCTAGATTTAAAATCACATTTGATCAAGATGCTGGAGGACTTCAAGAAAGACATGAAGAGCTCCCTTAGAGAAACACAGGAAAACATAAATAAACAAGTAGAAGCCTACAGAGAGGAATCACAAAAATCCCTGAAAGAATTCCAGGAAAACACAATCAAACAGTTGAAGGAATTAAAAATGGAAATAGAAGCAATCAAGAAAGAACACATGGAAACAACCCTGGATATAGAAAACCAAAAGAAGAGACAAGGAGCTGTAGATACAAGCTTCACCAACAGAATACAAGAGATAGAAGAGAGAATCTCTGGAGCAGAAGATTCCATAGAAATCATCGACTCAACTGTCAAAGATAATGTAAAGCGGAAAAAGCTACTGATCCAAAACATACAGGAAATCCAGGACTCAATGAGAAGATCAAACCTAAGGATAATAGGTATAGAAGAGAGTGAAGACTCCCAGCTCAAAGGACCAGTAAATATCTTCAACAAAATCATAGAAGAAAACTTCCCTAACCTAAAGAAAGAGATACCCATAAGCATACAAGAAGCCAACAGAACTCCAAATAGATTGGACCAGAAAAGAAACACCTCCCACCACATAATAGTCAAAACACCAAATGCACAAAATAAAGAAAGAATATTAAAAGCAATAAGGGAAAAAGGTCAAGTAACATATAAAGGCAGGCCTATCAGACTCAACACCAAATTTTCGCCAGAGACTATGAAAGCCAGAAAATCCTGGACAGATGTCATACAGACCCTAAGAGAACACAACTGCCTGCCCAGGTTACTGTATCCCTGCAAAACTCTCAATTAACATAGATGGAGAAACCAAGATATTCCATGACAAAACCAAATTTACACAATATCTTTCTACAAATCCAGCACTACAAAGGATAATAAATGGTAAAGCCCAACATAAGGAGGCAAGCTATACCCTAGAAGAAGCAAGAAACTAATCGTCTTGGCAACAAAACAAAGAGAAGAAAAGCACACAAACATAACCTCATATCCAACTATGAATATAACAGGAAGCAATAATCATTATTCCTTAATATCTCTCAACATCAATGGCCTCAACTCCCCAATAAAAAGACATAGATTAACAAACTGGATACGCAACGAGGACCCTGCATTCTGCTGCCTACAGGAAACACACCTCAGAGACAAAGACAGACACTACCTCAGAGTGAAAGGCTGGAAAACAACTTTCCAAGCAAATGGTCAGAAGAAGCAAGCTGGAGTAGCCATTCTAATATCAAATAAAATCAATTTTCAACTAAAAGTCATCAAAAAAGATAAGGAAGGACACTTCATATTCATCAAAGGAAAAATCCACCAAGATGAACTCTCAATCCTAAATATCTATGCCCCAAATACAAGGGCACCGACATACGTAAAAGAAACCTTACTAAAGCTCAAAACACACATTGCACCTCACACAATAATAGTAGGAGACTTCAACACCCCACTCTCATCAATGGACAGATCATGGAAACAGAAATTAAACAGAGACGTAGACAGCAAACACAGAGGGGTATGCCAGCAGCAAACCACTGATTTGAGAATAGGACCCCCGTTGAAGGAATCAGAGAAAGAACTGGAAGAGCTTGAAGGGGCTAGAGACCCCATATGTACAACAATGCCAAGCAACCAGAGCTTCCAGGGACTAAGCCACTACCTAAAGACTATACATGGACTGACCGTGGACTCTGAACTCATAGGTAGCAATGAATATCCGAGTAAGGGCACCAGGGGAGGGGGAGGCCCGGGGTCGTGAAAGGACTGAAGCCCCGGGTGAAATGGGCTGGGGGGGGGAGGGGGGAAAGGGGGGGGGGGGGGGGGGGGGAACACCCATAAGGAGGGGGGGGAGGGAAGGGGATGTTTGCCTGGAAACTGGGAAAGGAATAACACTCGAAATGTATATAAGAAATACTCAAGTTAATAAAAAAAAAAAAAAAACAACACAAAAAAAAAAAAATCAACAAAACCAGGAGCTGGTTCTTTGAAAAAACCAAAAATATAGATAAATCCTTAGCCAGAATAACCACAGGACACAGAGACAGTATCCAAATTAAAAAATCAGAGATGAAATGGTAGACATAGCAATAGAAACTGAGGAAATTAAAAAATCATTCAGATCCTACTACAAAAACCTATGCTCAACAAAACTTGAAAATCTGGAGGAAATGGACAATTTTCTAGGCAGAAATCAGGTACCAATGTTAAATCAGGATCAGATAAACCATCTAAACAGTCCCATAACTCCTAAAGAAATAGAAGCAGTCATTAAAAGTCTCCCAACCAAAAAAGCTCAGGACCAGATAGATTTAGACCTTCAAAGAAGACATAATACCAACACTCTTCAAACTATTCCACAAAATAGAAACAGAAGGACCACTACCAAACTCGATCTTTGAAGACAGTTACACTGATACCAAACCACCCAAAGACTCAACAAAGAGAACTTCAGACCAATTTCCCTTATGAATATCGATGCTCTGAAACTAACAGAAGAGAAAGTGGGTAAGAGCCTCGAACACTTAGGCAAAGGAGAAAATTTCCTGAACAGAACACCAATGCCTTATGCTCTAAGATCAAAAATCGACAAATCAGACCTCATAAAATTGCAAAGCTTCTGTAAGGCAAATGACACTGTCAATGGGACAAAACAGCAACCAACAGATTCCGAAATGATCTTTACCAATCCTACATCCAATAGAGGGCTAATATCCAATATATATATATAAAGAACTCAAAAAGTTAGACTCCAGAAAACCAAATAACCCTATTAAAAATGGGGAACTGCGCTAAAGAGAATTCTCAACTGAGAAACTCGAATGGCCAAAAAGCACCTAAAGAAATGGTCAGCATCCTTAGTCATCAAGGAAATACAAATCAAAAGGACCTCACATCAGTCAGAATGGCTAAGATCAAAATCTCAGTTGATAGCAGATGCTGGCAATGATGTGGAGAAAGATGAACACTCCTCCATTGTTGGTGGGATTGCAAGCTGCTGTGACTACCACTCTGGAAATCAGTCTGGCAGTTCTTCAGAAAATTGGACATACTACTACCTTAGGAACCTGCTATACCTCTCCTGGGCATATACCCAAAAAATGTTCCAACATATAACAAAGATACATGCTCCACTATGTTCATAGCAGCCTTATTTATAATAGCCAGAAGCTGGAAAGAACCCAAATGTCCTTCAACAGAGGAATGGATACAGAAAATATAGTACACTTACACAACGGAGTACTACCTAGCTATTAAAAACAATGACTTCATGAAATCACAGGCAAATGGATGGATCTAGAAAATAGTATCCTCTGTGAGGTAACTCAGTCACTAAAGAACAGACCTGGTATGTATGCCACTGAGCTTGGACTACCCATGACACAACTCAGGGACCACATGAAGCTTAAGATGAGGGAAGACCAAAGAGTGGATACTTCAGTCCTACTTAGAAGGGGGAACAAAATATTCAAGGGAAGTAGATAGATGGTGGGAGGGTCTTGGGAGGAAGAGAGGAGGAGGGGTTGGGGAAAAGAGGGACAGAATCAGGTATGGGAAGAGATGGAGGAGATGTACAGAGTCAGAAAATTGAACAGCGGTGTATAGCAATGTGGGGGGAGGAACTAGGGGTAGCACAGAAAGTTCCAGATGCCAGGAAAATAAGAACCTCCAAGGACCCCATGTGGATGCCATTAGCTGAAATACTCCATAAAGGGAAAGAAGAACCTGTTGAAACCATATCCAGAGGTTAGGCATGGCCAATCACTGTGCTCTTATATATGTGACCTTTTTTACTGTGTTCGCACAGTACCCATGAGAGGTGGTCATTCTTTAATATAGTCTTTGACAACTTCATACATGTATGCAACACATTCTGGTCACATCCATCCCTTCACCCTCTCTTATCTTCCCCTCACTTCTATCATTACTCCCTTATTCCCCACAAGTTGCCGGATTATTTTATATATTTTGTTCTTTGTCTTAGGGTTTCTATTGCTAGGACAAAACAGCATGACCAAAAAGCAAGGTGGAGAGGAAAGTATTTATTTGACTTACACTTCCACATTACTGTTCATCACTGGAGGAAGTCAGAACAGGAACTCAAACAGGACTGGAACCCGGAAGTACATATAGAAGCCATGGAGGGATGTTGCTTACTGGCTTGCTTCACATAGCTTGCTTGTGGTTGGCAAGGCCACCCACGGACTGCCTCATCCCCCATTAATCACTGATTGAGAAAATGCCTTACTGCTGGATATCATGGATGCAGAGACATTTTCTCAACTGAATCTCCTTCCTCCCTGATTATTCTAGCTTATGTCAAGTTGACCCACAAAACTAGCCAGTACAGTGTCCCACAGAGTGTAATCAGGGCCATTGGCATGGGTGTAAATGTGGAACTATCCACCTGGCATGAGTATAGCTTGTACAGCTCATCAGTGGCTATACCGCTGAAGACAATCACTTACTCTAGTCTAGCAGCCTTGACTGCAGTAAAATCTCCTGGGCAGTTTCCCATGGTCTCTTCTCCCATCCATGTCAGTGCTTACTGGTTCAGTCGTAGGCAAGCTGTGTGCAGGCAACAAAACCAATGCGAGTTCATGAGTGCCACACTATGTCAAGCCAGTAACACGTCACAGCACTCCAATATATTCTTGACTGTTATTATTTTCCAACACCCCCTTCTATTATGATCCCTGAGGTTTTAAAGGGTGACACAGGTCCCCCACTTAATGAACGCTAAGAACTCAACAGTCATTTGTTATCAGCATCTTGACCAGCTATGAGCCTCTGCATTAACTGCAAAAAGAAACTTGTTTATGAAGGCTGAAGATATCACTAGTTCATGAGTACGAGTATAAATATTTATGAGGCAGGGGCCAGTAGGATGGTTCAGCACAGCTAATGCCACATGCTGTCAAGCCAAATGATCTGTATTTGACCAGAATCCACGTGATGGAAGGAGAGCACGAATGCCTATGAGATGTACACTCACGTGTGTATCTTCAGGAGTGGGAGCCCTAAGCTGTCCGAGTGTTTCATACTGAAGCTAAGTGAAAGGAAGTCTGGAGCAGGAACTGTGCACCAGAGCCTGACTGGGTAGGACATGGAGCCCCCAGCCAGGTGGTACGAGAAGCCGAGCATCCTCATGGACAGAGGTTCTAGAGCACGGGTGCTGTGACCTGGAGATATGGTGGCTGGGATCTGGAAGGTGCATGGGAGGTTAAGAGGTATGGCGATAGGCACCAAAATGCTTAATGTTCCAGATAAAAGAAAGGAAATACTCTATATAACAAAAGGAAAATAGGACAGGCAGAATAAAGGTTCAAGGTGAGGGTTTGGGTTTACCTGAGCGTAAAGTAGAGCTAAGGTCACCACCAAATTTCTTGGTGCTACCAGAAGACCTGTGGATAAAGGAAGGCTGCAAGGGTATAGACCCAATATCTTTGTCTCGTGCTTCTTGTTTCTCAGAACACCCACCCCCTGCTTTGTTCTTCTCTATATTTTGGCCACTCCCAGTTTTGTGTGTATGTTGCTCCTGATTCCTTCAACCATTGTCCATATTTATAGATGATTTATTTTTAACTCAGGAGAAAGACCTCAGTTACCTGAGTATACCCAACGATGATCAGATAGCCCAATGCTCTTTATGGGCTACTCAGACCACTAGAGTCTTCTTCATGCCCTATAATTCTGTGGTGATGGCTCAGATACAAAGTGCAATCTCTTGTAAAAAGAAATAAAATTCCTATTCAGTATAAAACAGCAAATAGAGGGTCAACAAGATGATCCAGTGAAGAAAGGCTCAAGGAACAAACCTGTTAACCTGAGTTTGAACCCTTGGATCCTTGTGGTGAAAGAAAAGCATTGACACCATCAAATTGTCCTCTTACTTCCACAGACACAACTGTGGCACATGCATGTGCATGTGTGCACACACACACACACACACACACACATAAATGTAATTTTTAATAGCAAAGTCATTAGTTCCTTTGTGTACATGCACAGAACCATTGATATACCATCCTGAAGCTCAAATCCCAGTTCTGCTCATTTCCCTTGAGGTAGTAGGCAAACTTTCCTTTACATGGTTTTGGAATCAAGCTCACATTTGCAATTCTGGCTACTCCTTCACAATTACCAGGGGATTCCCATGCATCTTTTTACAGAACCATCTCATATTTTATAACATTACCAGATTCTAATTTGAAACTTGAAAATGTAACTTTGTATATGGCACTCATCAAATAAATGAAACCAATGAGCATTTATTGATCACTGAACTAGACCGAAATCTTCTTTTTTAATTTTTTTATTAGATATATTTCTTTACTTACATTTCAAATGTTATCCCCCTTCCCAGTTTCCTGGCCATAAGCTCCCATCTCTTCCCCTCCCCCGCCCCCTTATGGATATTCCCCCTATACATTCCCCTTATTGCCCCCATATTCCCCTGCACTGGGGGGTCAAACCTTGGCAGGATGAAGGGCTTCCCCTTCCACTGGTGCCCCAACAAGGCTATTCTCTGCTACATATGCAGTTGGAGCCCTGGGTCAGTCCAGGTATAGTCTTTCGGTAGTGGTTTAGTCCCTGGAAACTCTGGTTGGTTGGCATTGTTGTTTTTATGGGGTTGCAAGCCCCTTCAGCTCCCCACAAGGGATCCTATTCTCAGTTTGGTGGTATGCTGCTAGCCTGCTAGCATTGACCTCTGTATTGGACATTGGATGTGTCTCTCAGGAGAGCTCTATATCCAGTCCCTTTCAGCATGCATTTTTTAGCTTCATCAATCTTATCTAGTTTTTGTAGCTGTATATATATATGGGCCACATGTGGGGCAGGCTCTGAATGGCCATTCCTTGAGTCGCTGCTCTAAACTTTGCTTCCATATCCCCTCTTATGGATAAGAGGAGTGGGAGCATCTGCATTTTGGTCATCCTTCTTCTTGAGCTTCCTGTGGTCTCTGGATTGCATCTTGGGTAATTCAAGCTTTTTGGCTAATATCCACTTATCAATGAGAGCATACCAAGTGTGTTTTTCTGTGATTGAGTAACCTCACTCAGGATGATATTTTCTAGTACATTCCATTTGCCTATGAATTTCATGAAGTCATCATTTTTGATAGTTGAGTAGTACTCCATTGTGTAGATGTACCATATTTTATTGAATCCATTCCTCCGTTGAAGGGCATCTGGGTTCTTTCCAGCTTCTGGCTATTATAAATAAGGCTTCTATGAATATAGTGGAGCACTGTCTTTGTTATATGTTGGAGCATCTTTTGGGTATATACCCAAGAGAGGTATAGCTGGGTCCTCAGATAGTGGAATGTCCAATTTTCTGAGGAACCTCCAGACTGATTTCCAGAGTGGTTATACCAGTTTGCAATCCCACCACCAATGGAGGAGTGGTCCTCTTTCTCCATATCCTCACTAGCATCTGCTGTCACCTGAGTTCTTATCTTAGTCATCCTGACTGGTGTGAGGTGGAATCTCAGGGTTGTTTTGATTTGCATTTCGCTGATGACTAAGGATGTTGAACATTTCTTTAGGTGCTTTTTGACCATTCAATAATACTCAGCTGAGAATGATTTGTTTAGCTCTGTACCCCATTTTTAATAGGGCTATTTGGCTCTCTGGAGTCTAACTTCTTGAGTTCTTTGTATATTTTGGATATTACTAAAATCTTCTTAAATCCCTGCCTATATTTTTTCTCATCATTTTATTATAGAGATGATCAATTTTTCATTTACATAATTAATATATATAATGATTATGTGTTTTAAAAATTAAGCTTGTAATAAAAAGAAAAAACTTAAAATTTTCTATTCAGAATTACTATTTCCCAGAATTTGGGAATGTAGAAATCATCTAGTTATTAGCTGGGCTTGCATTGCAGACAACTTGATGAAAGGAGTAGGCACAAAAATCTTTCCACCCAGAATAATAGTTTAAGGAAATTGCTTTAAAAGTAGCAAAGCATTTGTACAGAATTATCTTCAACAAACCTGATACAAAACAATTCTCAAGCTCTCTGAAGATGATGGTATCCTGTCTAAGCTGTCCTCCAGTGTGCTTTTCTGGGCATGTCTGATTTACTTCGTTCTTATACAGCTTAGCATCTAGTCAGTTAAACTACTGAAACACAAACTTTGCATCTTTCTTTCATCCATTTGCCTTGTAAGTGCTGTTAAGTAAGTCCTGTATTTAAGAGTCAACATTTTGTGTGCTAAAAGTATCCACAAGCTACTTTGCTAGTGACTCCTAAATCAAATACATTATGTAATGTGTAAGAAACCATAATTGAGTAACATTTCTTGTAGACATCAATATGAAAGTAGAAACTGATCATTTTCAAAGACAGTATCATTTATACATTCTGTAATGAAATTACAAGCAGAACACCCTAAAATTCCCAGGCAAGACATGTTGAAAGAAAGCAATTGGAACCAGGGCTACTCAGAGCTTCTGAGCCACTTGAAAAGAGCATCTCTCAAGCTTAAAGTTAGAACAGGGTCAAGCACACTCAGTACTCATATCAAACAATCAGTAAGCCATCTTAATACCTGTAGCACTTCTGGAAAGATGCAAGTGTTAGGGAAAGTGCTGGTGAAAGGTGAAAGAAGATGATATGTATGAGCACAGAACAATCTATGGAGTCTTAGGTAACTCTTTTGAACTTTTCACTCATTGTAAGATGGTTATGATCCACTGTCTCAGAAAGGAAGGAAATAAAGAAGGAAAGAAAGAGGAGGAAGGGTAGCTACATGAAGGTTTTTGAAGTTTCCTAGATCGAAAATGTGGGACGCTAAAATGCCCTTTTACCTAATCGCCCCTTGCTCAGCTTCTCAATCTTACAATATTTCAACAAGATGTTAACAGTACCACTGTCCTGCAAGAGGCACAGATAAAGGACGGGGAGCTTCATTTTCTGTTCTGACTTCATGCAACGCTCTTCTCAGTCCTGATAGGCAGGTTCAGCATCACCCCGACTCTGAAAGGGTCTGACATGCCTGCTTCACATTTCTATGAGAGGATTTCATCTTTTGTGCTGTGATTTCTTTCTGGAAAGAGACAGAAACCCTGACTCCTCATGCTACCTAACCTTTACTCCAGTAGGTGGACCCAAGAGAAAACACAGATATTCAAGAACTCATCAAGTTAAAATTGTGTACTGAAAGCCACAGTTGTTATTAAGCTTTATATATTATAAACTAAAAATAACTTCAAGAATTAAAAAGTGTTATTTATTGCCCCTTAATATATCCCTTTTACCCCCTGCCATCTTTTGCAGTCAGGAGAGCCAGTCCTGAGCTGATGAGAGCAAGTGAGATGTAGCTGCCCCTCACTGCTGTAGTTCACAGGAGAGCAGGACCAGCATCTTGCCCAGGCAGTACAGTAGAGCTGGCTCTGGAGGTAAGGGCATAAGAGCAGGAGAGCTGACCCTGCCTCCTGCAGATGGGGTCATTGGGTGGCCTGGCCAGAGCAGTGCTGGAAAGCTTGCTCTGGTAGTGCTGATGCAGGAGAGTTGGCAGGCTGACCAAATCAGCTACCACCCAGGACCAGATCCAAAGCTTTGAGTTGGCCCACCCCAAAATTTATATCATCTGTGAACCTTAGAGCACATGAAAGCTGGTCCTCCTGCTGTTCCAAAGCTACAGGATCTCCATGACACAGGGCAACTATCAGATGACAGGGAGGAATCCTGGCCAGGATCCAATATTGATGGTATGACTGAGAAGCCAGAGACCTCAAATCAGACTAATGACTGACTCGCTGCAATGTACATTTATAAGTAAAGACATGTAGACAGAGGGATATACTGTGGAATACACTGTGATACACTGCAGCTTCCACAATGAGATGTTGTCTATGTTTTTTGTTTTGTTTTGTTTTGTTTTTGTGTTTTTTATTTTCTTTTTCAGGGAGAGGGCTCAAGGGGCAGATAGGAAAAAGGATAGGGAGATGAATGGGACTGGAATGCATGATGTGAAACTCACGAAGAACCAATAAAAGTTTCTAAAACGTTAATATAATTGAATAAATACATAAGATACTCATTTTTAAAAAATAATGAATGTAGTAATTTGTTATAAACTTTAATGACAGCTGGTAGGTCAGGGACAAGGTCTCCTATTCAAGTCATAAACATAATTTGTCCCTCTGTGCAGTGCTGTGGTAAACCAAGAATCAGACAGCTGCATGGGGGGCAGAATGATCTTGTCTTCAGCATTTCCTTCAAAGCTATTTCCTGATGAAGGTTTGGTTCATCAGCAAAGGGAAGAGTGCCAGCAATAATTCTAGAGGAAGAAGCATGTAAGCAGATGGGAAAAGTTCCAAAGTCTATGTGCACAAAATCCCTGCTATCCTTTCTGCCATCTTGGGCTCTTTTATAGACATGTTAAAACTCAGCCCCATTTCTTTCCTCAGATGGGTCCTGGCGACAGATGACATCCACCTGCCACTCAGGGCTTATCACGACCACATCGCCTCCCTTTGATTCAGAGTAATCATTAATGGGAGAGATGTGGGTGTGGAGATGTGGCAGACATGACACAAGATGTATATTGTACATCACTGGGTTACAGTGCACACACACACACACACACACACACACACAGGCACAGAAGAAAAAGGAAGAAAAAATCCCCACCTGCTATGTTCCCCATGCTCCCTTTTGTTTTTTGTTAACTTTCAAAACAGTAAATATTTTGCTGAGGATCATTTTTGCAAGCCACTGCATTGTTTTCTACTCTATATTCACTGGGCCTGACAATGCTAGGGTATTTGTAAAAGTTAAAGGAGATATTTTAAAGTAAATTCTGTTAAATCCTACGCTCACAACACAAATGCAGACAAAACTGAAGTTTAGTGACATGTCAAAGTACTAGATTGAGAAAAGGGGTTTTGTTCTCAGCCCCATCTCTACTTTTAAGGCCACAGATATATAAAGTGCTATTGACAGAAAGAAATTTAGTTACAAGGAGTTGAGCAAAGGAACCCTTCATCTGATTCAGTGTAAACATTTGAAATAGAAGATGAGACTGCACAATAGAAATAAACTTTCCAAAATTTGTTTTAAGATAAATCTTTGATGACTTCACATTGCCATAATTCTTAATAATAACAATAAAGACCATATATAGTACATGAATTAAGTATATATTAGCATTACACTTTTCACAGGCAGCATTTAGGCCCTGTATCCATTTTGTGGTTTTGTACCTGATTAAGGTTTCACAACCCAATACCAACATATTTTTTTTTTTACCAAATTCTAACTTTGCTACTTACTGTCCATTTGATGCTGTCACCTGGCCTCAGCTCCCTTGTCAGTAAAGTGGGGTAACATGCACTTGTCTCACAGACCTCTTGTGAGGACTACACCAGGCTTGCCAAGTAAGTTTCTAACAATTTTAAAGTGTGTGTGTGTGTGTGTGTGTGTGTGTGTGTGCGTGTGTGTGTGTGTGTGTCTGTGTGTGTGCACGCACGCACGTGCGCCCATGCCTGTGCCTGTGCCTTCCCATGTAAGTATATGCCATATGTGTTCAGGTCCTCACAGGGGCCAAAAGAGGGCACTGGATCCTCTGGATTTGGAGTTATAGGCAGCTGGATGCTGGGAGGAAGCACTCTTTGATCCTTTCCTGGATGACAGATGTTATTAAGTTTATTTTATATATTCAGCACAATTTTTAAGTTTCCCTGAAAGATGTAAGATACACACACACACACACACACACACACACACACACACACACACACACACAGAATTATTCAACCTTCATTGCCTCTAATTTGCACTGCCATTGCCTATAAAGCTTCACTCAATATTTAATGCTTGTGAGTGAACGCAGAGACTTACCTAGGTGAAGCAAACAAACTATCACACACTCAAGCCTTGTAAAGCTTTAGAACACAAGCCAGTATTGTGGAATAGAAACTAACTGGAAATTTCTGGAGCTGACTTTGCCTGTAGTTAGCAGACCTTAAAGACTGTCCTTGGTGCTTTTAGTGGCAGCCAGAGTTAGGTTTTAGTGGTAGCCAGAGTTAAGAACTAAGAAAAAGAGTAACCATGAAATTTCAGAAAGAACACCTGGGTTAAATCTCATTCCTTCCATTTACTAGCAATGGCTATGAAAAGAGAGTTTCATTCACTCAGAGCCCAGTTCTACTTCACCTGATGGGAAGTGGACTTTAGAGCTGTGATGTCCAATGAGAGTACTACTAATGTCAAGGTCAACACCTTGACTTGTTATTGAGAACGTGTTCTGAGCAGGGGGAGGCAGCAAACTGCTCAGGAACTGATGGATATAGGTGGTTGTGTGCAACCCAACATACTTCTCCTGACATCTGGGATAGATCAGAAGAGTGGAGATTGTACACTTCTCCAATAGGTAGTTCCAGAAAATGAATTTGCAGAAACTTCTGCAGAAAAATCTGTCATGTGAAGCTCACTACCACCCTCCTCCCTGAAACAAAAGACTTCATTATCACCCATTTCACTGTCCTCTTCATACACAAGAAATAATTTGATTTTATCACAATCACAGACATCCTAAAAGAAATGCAAACCATGACTTCTAGCACATTCTCCTACATGTTCAAGTAGTAGACATCCTGCTTACCCTATCAAAGTGCCAAGTTAGCAGAAATGAATTCTGATTATTTTTAGTTCAGTTTTTCTCTCAATTGTATTATTAAATGTGTGTCAGATGAAAGATTAGTCCGATACAAAATGAATTATAGAAAACAGGAATTTAACTGGCACCCATGAATTCCCTATTATGTCCTAGATACAGTTAATGTATCTAGGTACATTAACTGTGTCAAACACTGGAAACATGTATGTGTCCATTATCTTAGTAAGAAGCAGGGAGGCCTGTGTCATTGCACAGGATATGTACTGGGATCAGGTGAGTTGTTGGCTTGGTTTTGAAGCCCTAAGACATCCAACTGAGAACTTTATTTAAAATATCATTCTCTTATGTTCCTTTTTTAATCTTTTTATTGGTTATTTTATTTATTTACATTTCATATGTTATTCCCCTTCCCAGTTTCCCCTCCACCATCCCCTCCTCCTGCCTCTATGACCATGCTTCCCCACTGCCCACCCACTCCTATCTCACCACCCTAGCATTCCCCCATTCTGGGTCATCAAGCTTCCACAGGACCAAGGGGTTCCCCTCCCAATAATGCCAGACAATACCATCCTCTGCTACATATCCAGCTGGAGCCATGGGTATCCCCCATGTATCCTCTTTAGGTGATGGTTTAGTCCTTAGGAACTTTGGGGGGGGGTCTGATTAGTTGATATTGTTATTCTTCCTATGGGGTTGCAAACCCCTTCAGCTTCTTCAGTCCTTTTTCTAACTCTTCTATTGGGGTCCCTGTGCTTAGTCCTATGTTTGGCTTTGTACATCTGTATCTGTATTGGTCCAGCGTTGGCAGAGCCTCTCAGGGGACAGCTCTGCTGAGCTCCTGTTGGTGAGTCCTCTTGGCATCAGCAATAGTGTCTGGGTTTGGTGTCAGCAGAAAGGATGGATCCCGGGTGGGGCGGTCTCTGGATGGCCTTTCCTTCAGTTTCTGCTCCACTCTTTGTTCCTACAATTTCTTTTGACAGGAGGAATTCTGGATTAATATTTTTGAGCTGGGTAGGTGGCCCTGTGTCTCAACCGGGGACCATGCCCATCTACTGAATATGGTCTCTATAGGTTTTATCTTCCCTTTGTTGGGTATTTCAGGTTAATGTCATCCCTATTGGTTCCTGGGAACCATTTGGGTTCTTGGCATCTGGGACTTTCTAGTGGCTACCCCAGTTCCGTCTCCCCCACTGCTGCACACCTAGGGGCCAGTTCAGATATGGGAGGAGATGAGGGAGAAGTACAAAGGGTCTCTTATGTTCTTACTCCTTTATCATTACATACAATATTATGGACTTTATTGTTGTCTTAATTGGTTTTGGTATTCTGCATGTAAATGTCAAATATCTTTTCAAATGCCATTAATTTACCTCTCACCTTTTTTTTCATCTTTATTAACTTGGGTATTTCTTATTTACATTTCGATTGTTATTTCCTTTCCTGGTTTCCGGGCCAATATCCCCCTAACCCCTCCCCTTCCCCTTCTCTATCGGTGTTCCCCTCCCCATCCTCCCCCTATTACTGCCCTCCCCCCAACAATCACGTTCACTGGGGATTCAGTCTTGGCAAGACCAAGGGCTTCCCCTTCCACTGGTGATCTTACTAGGATATTCATTGCTACCTATGAGGTCAGAGTCCAGGGTCAGTCCATGTATAGTCTTTAGGTAGTGGCTTAGTCCCTGGAAGCTCTGGTTGGTTGGCATTGTTGTTCCTATGGGGTCTCAAGCCCCTTCAAGCTCTTTCAGTCCTTTCTAAGATTGCTTCAACGGGGGTCCCGTTCTCAGTTCAGTGGTTTAATGATGGCTATGTATTTGCTGTATTCTGGCTGTGTCTCTCAGGAGAGATCTACATCCGGTTCCTGTCGGCCTGCACTTCTTTGCTTCATCCATCTTATCTAGATTGGTAACTGTATATGTATGGGCCACATGTGGGGCAGGCTCTGAATGGGTGTTCCTTCTGCCTCTGTTCTAAACCTTGCCTTCCTATTCCCTCCCAAGGGTATTCTTGTTCACCTTTTAAAGAAGGAATGAAGCATTCCCATTTTGGTCATCTTTCTTGAGTTTTATGTGTTCTGTGCATCTAGGGTAATTCGAGCATTTGGGCTAATATCCACTTATCAGTGAGTGCATACCATGTGTATTTTTCTGTGATTGGGTTACCTCACTCAGGATGATATTTTCCAGTTCCAACCATTTGCCTATGAATTTCATAAAGTATTGTTTTTGATAGCTGAGTAGTATTCCATTGTGTAGATGTACCACATATTCTGTATCCATTCCTCTGTTGAAGGGCATCTGGATTCTTTCCAGCTTCTGGCTATTATAAATAAGGCTGCTATGAACATAGTGGAGCATGTGTCTTTGTTATATGTTGGGGCATCTTTTGGGTATATTCCCAAGAGAGATATAGCTGGGTCCTTAGGTAGTTCAATGTCCAATTTTCTGAGGAACCTCCAGACTGATTTCTAGTACCTTTCACTTTTAACATTACTATGTACTAGGGTTACTATTACTGCACTGAAACATCATGACTAAAAACAAGTTGGTAAGGAGAGGGTCTACTTGTCTTACACTTCTACATAGGTGGGACAGAAACTCAGTTCAGGAACCTGGAGGCACGAGCTGATGCAAAGGCCATGGAGTAGTGCTGTATACTAGCTGGCTTCTGATAGCTTACACAGTCTACCAGCTCAGGAATGGGATCCCCTCCAATAGACCGTGCCTTCCCCATCAATAATGAATTAGGAAAATGCCTTAATAGCCAGATTTTATGGAAGCTTTTTCTCAATGAACCTTCCCTCGTTTTAAGAATAGTGGCCACAATGAAGTAGAGCCAGCCTGAGCCTAGAAGACAAGCTGTGTGTGCTGCAGAGGGAAGAGCTGGAGAAGTGACCCGTGCTCCCCAGAGGAGTCCCCAAGATCATGAGTGAATCCCAGACATTGGACACTGAGTCTTTTATGCTGTTGGGGTTTTGTTTTGCTTGGTTCAGATTGTGATTGTGCCCTAGTTTTTTCCTCCTGAAGAAGGTACTTAATTTAATTTTGATTTATTGTAGAAGCCCACAGTGAAAGGACTTTGAACTTTTAAAAGAGGTTTTGGATTTTTAAAGACATTGGCTATTTTAAAGAGACTAAAACTTTCATGTATTTGAATTTGTAAAAACTGTGGGACTTTTAAAATTATTTATATTTTTAATGTAAGATATTTGAGATGAATAAGAAAGGAAAGGTGCAGTTTAATAAGGATATATTTGTGTGTCAGGTTGACAAGGGGTCAGTTGTTCTGGCAATCTTAAGTCAACTTGACACACAAACTGAAAAAGGAAATCCTCAATTGAGAAAATGCCCAGCCTATTGTGGGTGTGGCTACCCTTAGGTTGCCAGTCCTGGATTCTATAAGAAAGCAGGCTGAAAGACTGAACCCCAGTGAATGGAATTGTTGGGGGGAGGGTGGTAATGGGGCGAGGATGGGGAGGGGAATACCCATATAGGAGGGGAGGGGGGGGAGGGAGATGTTGGCCTAGGAACCGGGAAAGGTAATAACAATTGAAATGCAAATAAGAAATACCCAATTTAGTAAAGATGGAGAAAAAAATCCTATGATGTTATAACTAAACTTCAACAAGCACACACACACACACATACACACACACACACACACACACACACACAAAGCAGGTTGAGCAAGCATGAGGTGCAAGCCAGTAAGCAGCATTGCCTCTACATCAGCTCGTGCCTCCAAGTTCCTGCCCTGTTTGAGTTCCTATCCTGACTTCCTTCGGTGATGAATAGCTCTGTGGAGTGTAAGCCAAATAAGCCCTTTCCACATCTACTTGCTTTTGGTCATGGTGTTTCATCACAACAAGAGTAGCCCTGACTGAAACATCATTTCCTAGGGAGGGCCATGGATGAGTTCTTTTGTTAAAGCAAACACCACTCAGAAGGTTCTGGAACATCTTTGTTTAGGCTAATTAATTAAAAGTCTTCTTTTAAATGTTGGGTGCATCCAAAAAATGAAATACTACTGAAAAGAATGTACACTTAGAGCCAGGCATAGTCATGCCTATAGTCCCAGGTTCTCAGGAGGCTGAGGCAAGAGGATTGTTAGGACACAGGAGTTCCAGGACAGTTCAGGCAGTTGGAGATGTCATTTTTTAAAAAAAATGAAGATCTATTTTTAAGCAGTATATCATGTTTAATATATGCTTATAAATATATACAGTAAGTTGCAGAGTTCTGTAAAATATGAATGTACTCAGGTTGCATAAACATTCTGGAAAGATAGATAAGAAATTGTTAATGAATATTAGTTTGCAAAAAGGGAAATAAGATACTTTACTTTCTAGTTTATATTGTTTTGTCTTGTTAAATTTGTTTCCCAAAAGTATGTTTAATTTTATAATTAATGTGCTATTTGCTATGTTGCTTTTTTCATTTTATGTGTTTATCTTCCTGTTTAGGGGAATTGTAGAAGAGAGAAAACAATCCCAGGTCATATTTTAGCACTCATAGGAAACAGCTACAGGATGGAATGCATTGTGAGATAAGCCTCCTACTTTTATGAGGACATGGTACAATTATCATCTTTTACTATGTAGTAACCATTGTGCTCAAAGTTTAACTTGGGAAGCTCACAAGGTCTGTCTCATTCTCCTCAACAATTTAGTTGAAAAGAATGTTCTTGCTAACTGCCTTACACATTCTTTTAAGTTTATTTAATTTAAAAAGAGATTTAAAACACCTTTAGATAAATAGAAGTTAAATAATCAAGTATTTCTAAAATCCTTAGTGTGGGAGGTGTATGTGTGTACACACATGTGTATGTGTTCATATGTGCTTACATGTGCTTGTGTATGTGCTAATGGGTTTGCCAAACTGACCTGTTTAAATTATTACATTTAGTAATTGGAAATAGAAATATGCTTTTTCACAACAAAAAAATGTTTTCCATATAGAAATCAGAGTTTCAGCTCTTGAATATAATATCAAGTTTCTACCACAGAATAAACATGATTGCTTTGAATGTAAGCATTGTTTTCCTTTGTTTCTATAACCTTTAACTATAACTCTGGGCATCTTCTGTGCTAGTGGTATCAGAAATGCACTAAGAATAGATAAAAGTCCATGCATGTTGTTAAAGAACATTTTGAAACTGAGAAAATAAATGCAGCAGAAAACTACTTTTAAGTTTCTGAATACCTCCTATTCATAAAAAGGGAGAATTTTAAACTTGGGGGTTTTATATTGCAGCCAAATTTCTACAAAATCTCCTATTTTCCCCAAATTCTGACCTGGGGCACTTCACCCCCAATCATCACTTGTGCCTTCCATTCAACTAGCATCTTGTCAAATCTGGCTGCAAGATTAAGTTTCCCAATTCAGAATTCAATATTGTAACCCTAAGGATATAAGATCCAAGCTGGAACATTCTGCTTTTTTAAAACTGGATAAAATTGTTTCAGGCCAGAGACCACGGTTGGCCCAGACCATGATGATGAATCTTCTAGACTGGCAGTAAGTGAAATGGGTTTGATGGTCTGGGCTTTACTTGTGCACATTAAGCACCATCTTACATTTGTCCTGACTCTCGACCTTTGGGAGGACAGGTTGAGAGAGTCTTATGTTCTCATATCATGTAAGGTTTACAAAATTAGCTAGCTCTGTCAGAGCACTGTGACCTGCCATAGACTGGCTTTTTGTGTCTTTCTCCACTCCTGCCCATGCTGGCCTCCAATTTGAGAGAAGTGGAGCTGAAGATCTAAGAATTTTTTCCCCATACATCTTTAGGCTCATTGAGGCTCCTAAACACTCTCTCTCTCTCTCTCTCTCTCTCTCTCTCTCTCTCTCTCTCTCTCTCTCTCTCTCTCTCTCTCTCTTTCTCTCTCCCTCTCCCTCTCCCTCTCTCTGAAATAGTGCACTTTATCATAAAAGAAAAGGAAAAAGAAAAAGGAAAGGAAAATGGATGTGAATTGGTGAATTGTGCACTAAGCCCCCTTATGCTTGAAAGGGAACTTAAGCTGTCTATATGTAAGTGATGTACTTTGTACTCTTCAGGGGTGTTTATCTGAGTCCTGATGAATGCTACAAAATCTTAACTTTTCAAAATACACCTGTTTATCCAAGACTCTGAATGCTGGAGAAATGTTTTCTTCTTAAACAATTTCTAAATGTTCATGTAAAAGTAACATTGTGACAAAATTAAATTCCAGAAACACCTACTTGGGTAAGTCCCTACCACATAGCTTCATAGCACTGGTTAAACTCTTGTTAAAATGCTCTAAGAATGTCTGAAAAAGAGTTCTTTACTTCTGAAATTCATGTGTGATGTCAACCTAAAAGAAACTTTCTTTCTTTAAAGATTTTATTTGTCTTAGATTGTTTTCACTACATGATTTCAATAACAAAATCAACTCAAGTAGAGTTGTGAGAATATATATATATATATATATATATATATATATATATATATATATATATATATATAGACATACACATACACTTACACACACACCACAAAGAGGCCAATGGGTTGATGGGTATGTTTGCCATGCTTGAGCACTCTTCTCTCCTTTCAGGTTCTTTCCTGCCATGCAGCCCTCTAAGATTCACTGTTCACTTCTTATTCATTACTCTGGATCACAGTGGAAAAGAACAAAATGGCTGACAGGCATATGGCAATGAGGGAAGAGAGTTCAAAGCCAGAGCAATGCAGCAATGCACGGGAGTGAGTTAGCCTTCTCATTAATGGTGTTTGGTCATTTATTTGCATCTTTGACTGCAGGAACAGAGAGCTGGTAATTACATGGGTACTCCTTCACACAGGAACAACCTATTTCTCAAAATCGGTGACATTTAAATTATTCTGTTGATTGTCTATTCACCCCATCCCTGTCCAGGGATCCTTTAGTTAGGAAAGCACTGCCCAGACAGTGGGGCTGCAGTTGACTGGGATCAGAACCCAGGACACCTGCTAAGCTGTCTGGTGAAGAAAGAGTCCTTCCTATCCAGGGGAGTTCAAAGCTAGTGATAAAACCGAAGCTATTTCCAAAGACCAGCTGGGTAGAAGAAAAAGGCAATTAAAGAAAAATCTAGAAAAAGTTGAATATGAATAATCAAAGATTATTTCAATTATTTCAATTTTTATTTATATATGGTTTTATCTACAAAATGTTGGCTCTGAAATAACAATACAGTCATAGAACAAATAAACTTAACATGAGCTTAGGTTAACCCAGGAAATGAAGTTATCATGTAAAAACAAAGTAGTTTTCACCCTCATTGACACATACTGTTGGACTAGAAAATTTTTAAAAAGTGGGATGAGGAAGGAACCCTCCCTGAGAGGGGATACTGTGCTTTCCTTGAGATCCTTCCTCAAAGTGAGACTCAGAAGAGACATGTAAAGAAAAAGACTGGCACAAATCTTTACTATAATCTCAGAAGAGCTCAAGATAGTGTGGCTCAATAGAGCCATTTCCATGTGCTTGGGAAACAAGACCTGAGTCAGCCATTGATCTCACTGGAACACATTAAAGCTATAAAAAGGAGGAAGGAAAGTAAAGGGGAAAGAAGGAAATGGAAAGAAAATGAAGAGAGAGACAGAAGGGAAGAACAGGAATGCTGGCTTGAGTTTCTACTTAGAACAGCTATACAGCTGTTTAGCATAAATTCAAATTAATTTTAAAGTAGTATAATTTGTGTTTTCTATTCATGTCCATCTTATGGTCAGTAACTTTCCCCAAATTGTCTCTGTGGATCTGTTCCTTTTAACTTTGCATTTTATTTCCAACTTTACTTTCTGTTTGATCTGATATTATGGAAAAGCAAAAGCTTAAAAAGAATGGTGCAGTTGAAAAAGTGGCTTTGCCACATTTGCAGATCTGTTCACAGCCAATTTTGATAAAACCCAAAGAGAGAAAGATGCTTTACACTGCCTGGTAACGTGCAGAGTCCACAGCAAGGTGAGTCAGTGGAAAAATCTTTCTTCCCTGACCTCCAGCCCATACTCAGGATTTCACAGGCAGCTCAACGCAGGCAAACTTCTTTTCACATGTTTATTTCACAGATTAACACTGCTCTGATAAAATGGCTTCATAATTTACATGCCCACTAAGATTTTAAAATAGTCAGAAGAAAATGAAAATTGAGACTACCAGGCAAGAATCACGTAAGCAGTGTTAGACTGGCCTCTAAACTTCTTTCTATTGCAGCATTTGACATCATAAGAAGGACATAGCACAAACTCAGTATTAGTGAATCTAGCACCATTCTGTACCAGGAGAATAGTCCTTCATTAAGCTGTATTTTACTAATATACTAATCACCCATACAGCTCCATGGGAAGTATTTTTATTTTGAGCAATAATAATTTCACGTCCCTGAAATGTATACATTTACTGGGGCAATATATCAGCTTCAAAAATGTCACTCAGATCCATGTGACTTTTCCTAAAATATACAGGAGTCATATCTGGCACATGTAAGACAGAGTAAGGTAAGCCTCGATGTTTAATTTGTATATATTTGTCATGTATATATTTGATCTCAATAGACTGATGACGGTGTGTGTGCTGTTTTACTGCTACTGGAATCTTCTCCCTAGGCAAATTCTACTCCACACCAGCTTGAATGGGTTTCAGGTAAGCACATTATTCTTAGAAAACTTGGGACTGTTTTGTAGAACAAGAGAAGATGTAAATAAATCTATATTTTAGTTGTTTTGCTACTAAAACATGACTTCTTTTTGCATATTTTAACACTGGAATGTATGTGTGAAAGAACATGCGCTTTAAGATGCTGCCACAAGTCGAGTGCAGGATACACCGTCAGAACTTCACCTCAGGGCCATTCACACAGCTTCTAATGGACAATCGAGAAACACTGCAAACTTCATGAACCTTCTTTAAAAAAGCTCTGTTTTCCAGAGAAGGAAAACTGCAAATGCTTTTAAACACCCTTTTGATATTGTGAGAATTTCGAACTCTTGGTGCTTTAATTCCTTTATAGTCTAGCAATGTCCTCTGGAAATGTACCCATGACCCAGTCATTTCTCAATTTCTGGCAAACTCTTAGATACATGTAATAAACACATTTTTTTAAAAAAAAAATCTACTTTGCTGTATCTATTTTAATACATAATTTAACATCATCTATTGATAAGACTTGTTAACTAGCATATGAGCTTGTACTGCCCAGACCCTCGGGGCTGCACATCAGCATGTAGCGTGGCCGGGTTCTCCAGGGACCAAAGTGTCAGAAGGAGAATTGGACATAGTGACCAGTTTCCATGAAATGAGCAAAAACAGAACAACAGAAACAGCTGCAATTCCGATGGGCTAATCTGTCACTCAAAAATCACAGGTCCACACATGAGAAAAGAGGAAGTAAACATTTAATGACCCTAAGAGGTGGGAATTTAAGCCTTTATTTATAAGTGGTAATTCAAGCCCATGAATCGAAGTCCTTAACTGCCAAGCTTGGACTTATACGAAATCATCCAAAAGATAACAATCCAGCTTTGGGAACGGGGGAGTTTGCTACAGATAATTACTATCAAAAATCTGATTTGATTTCTGAAAATGGTATGAATGAATCAAGTTTCTCGGTCTTGATATACTAGGCAGAGAGCTTGTTCTTCCAGGTCTAGACTGCTTAATTGCTTGCTTGAGGGAGGGGAAATCCTGGGGGAGAGGCACATATGAGCAATAAGTGCCGTGTAAAGGCAGAACTCTGCCAAGCTAGATCACGGCCAGTAATGCAGGCGGATCTGCTCTTCCCTTCCCTCCAGTGCAAGTGACCTGAGATATTTGATCCTAGAGCTGAATGAAAAAGGAGAAGCAAAGCTGGCCACAATCGTGAGAATATTCCCATTCAGTATTTTGAGTGGAAAACAGAGCTCATGATTGCTTGTTTGTTTTTCCCACCCAAAGCCATTTAGAAACAAAAAATTTAAACAGGAGGGAGGCAGAAATAAACACATTAACGTGTATTCCCAGCAGAAGAAGCAAACATTTGCATTATCAGGCAGGACTGTGCACACCTGCTGAATGGTATTACAAGCTGCTGAGCCGAGGGCTTGAAAACAAAGCATACCTTGCTGGCTATCAGGGGCGGCAAAGCAGTGATTTTCTGTTTTCATTTTCTTTTCCTTATTCTTACAAGTAATCATTTGAAGAAATGTTCGCATTTGTACTACAATAGTTAAAATGAATCCATGTCAAGTGCTGGTCAGTTCTACTTTTGTCTTTATAAACATAGATCAAATTTAGATTTTCATGCTATACATCAAAGACTATGATCTCTCTCCTTTAGATATTTTTGCTTTAATTTCAAATGAAAAAAAAAGAATATTCCAGTGTATGCCTTTGAGCACTGCAATTCTTACAATCACAAGAACAGTCACTTCTGCAATTTTTATTTTACAGTAAAGATGAGTTTTTAAAAAAATAATTTATGAAAAATAATGCCAGAAAATGCAGCTATTTGGATGCAACTCTTTATAAATCTTTTAGGCGTGCAGTTTCTGGACATAGACCTTAGGAAATTCCTGGGGACACCCAAGATACAAAGCTGAGTAATAAAGGCAAGTACTTAAATCTTGGCAAATCAGAGGTCTTGTATCTGTAAAATACACACGGATTCACCTTTACCAGTACAAAATGGAGCCTTCTAAAAGCATACACATTTATAATTGATTTCCGATAAAAAATTAAATAACTAACTAAAAGTACTCCTTCTGATTTTTTTTTTTTACCACAAACATATACAAAAGGAAATCAGAGTAATTTTCCCCGGTACTAACTGCCATAACTACTTCAAGGGAAAACAGAACATGCAGCCAAAGAGATGTTTTTATTAAGCAGGACAAGTCAGATGTCACAAGTACAAATTTTAATCATATAGAGCAACTTACTTCAACAGATATTTACTTAATTCACCACTACAAAATTATTTGGGCTCCAAATGATCTACTTCCATCAGCAAACGCTGGCCATACAGCAGGTATTGGCAGTATATGAAACGAGTTGCATATTTTCTCCTGACAAATATATGCACACAGCCTTCACTTTATAATATGCCAACAGAACACAAAACAACTTAAAAGTTAAAAAAAAATGTGTTTGTTTCTGTTGAAACAAACATATACTTCTTTTAAAATACCGAGAGCTTGTGAAAATATGGTATTGTATATCTGACATTTTCTATGTAGAAATGTGTTACAAACCACACTGGTATTAATAAGCCATATGCCTTCAGCCCCCTGACGTGCTTTGCTGTAACTTTGTTGAAAACAGAGTTTGACGACCATGCAATTAACATGCAGGAAACACAGTTCCAGTCCTCATCTTGCCTAGGCTGGAGAGTGTGCAAAAACCCCAAAACTTTTTACAGTTCATAAATATTCGTAACCACATTCTGATTTACAAGTTAACAATTCTTAAGCAAGCATGGAGAACTTAGAGAAAATTTCAGCAAAAAGCACATTTAAAAGAAAACCTGTACATATTCCTTTTTTTTTTTTTTTTTTTTTTTTTTTTGCACACCCCCCCCATCACAGAAAGATCAGGCGCCCTCCAGCAGGGCACATCCTTCCTTTCAGCACTTCAGTTATCGGAAGGCAAATGAAAAGACAATGACCTTTCCTCCTCTCATTTAGCTCACAACACGAACATTTAAGCACAAACATAAAGTACCGATTTAACAGAAAACACCAGACAGAGAGAGCAGGACTCACTGACCCATTTGGAAGACAAAGACGACAGAACAGCAAAGCTCTAAAAATCAGCTTGTGAGGCCTCTGAGAGATATTCTTCTGGCATTTCATCACAGCAGCCCCAGACCAGATCACCTCCCTGGATACAGAGAGGAGGAACTAAATAGAGCTGTTTATTAAAGCTGGTGTGCTGGATTGCATTAGGAAGCGCGGGCAGGCCACCTGGACCTTTCAGATTGTGGCGGTGTTTAATTTGCAGCCTGCCCCTCTGCAGCAGAGCAGGCGATGGCTACTACTACATTTACCAGGTTCAGTCACACACCACCGGGGCGAGGAGTAAAGGCACTTGGATTCCTGTACTTATATTTTCCATATAGAGAGGAAGACAGAAGAATACAATCCAAATGAAAATATTGAATAGCACAATAAAAAATTCGAACTACTGCCTGGGAAGCTTGGCACTTTATTTTTCTTCTCATACTTTATTTCTTTCAGAGATCACAATCAAAGCAGGAAAAAAAAAATAAATGCTTAAAATGAAAGTTTTTTCCTATTCAGCCCAAGTCATATATTTGTTATGCTCTTTGAATTTCTTGGTGGTTTTGTTTTGGTTTCTGTTTAAGAGCATCACACTGAAGTTTCCAGCTGAGCTTCCCTGGCCAGATTTAATGGGCGCCTTTTGCCTTTCGCACTTTCAGCGCTGCGCTGGCAGGTAGCTGAAGACACGGATAGAAAGATGGTACAGTAAATATGAATTATGTGAATCATATGGTGAGACCCTTGTGGAAAAGGGGGAGTTGAGAAATGGCTGACTCCATACCTGACCAATTACAGCTTGCATGGTCCCCGTGTCCTGCTGCGCTGGGAGATCGCAATCCGTCATATGATGTCTTTGAAAAGGAGAATGGGGGTTTCTGGCATGCATCTGTCAATCAACTTCTGCACTCACAACCATCACCAAAAGGAAAGGGGGAAAAAGTCAAGCTGCTCCACCAAATAGGATGAGACTGTCATGTGACCTCCGGCAGACACGCACACACATTCCCTACCTCCATAGAGCGTAAGAATTTTCTGTAGATATGAAATGACATTGACAAATATCCAATACCAAGTAAATAAAGTGAGACAAACAGCTATTCACCAATGACAAAACGTTAGCTGTAATCTTCTACTAAAGGTATATACAAAAATAAAAACGCGAGGGTTTTTTAATGCTCTAGAAATATATTTTAAAACAAAAAATAACGATTTCATGTGATGATTGATTTTATGACATAAACTTTTACAATTATAATTTACTGCTGGACTTCTCTTAAGCTAACCCTTGTGATTTTATTTTCAAAACTTCTCAATGACCTTTTGTTGATATGCAGTAACATCTGTAGTAGTTTTATATAAAATCACCATTATAGAAAAGCTTAAAATATTAACCATTACGTATCAGCGATGCCCTGATATCTGTTGATTGGCAATGGATATACAATCATTTGTGTAAACTGTGATGAACACTCAAATATAAAATATTCAAAGTGTGTAAATAGTACTCACTAAACTTTCCATCTTCCAAAAGGTTAGAGAAGCATTTGCTTGCAGCTCATCGAAACTGAGGTACCGTAATGGCAAATACATCCAGTTTTTCCCCCTTTAAATAAGATTATTTGACCCTACATACTGTAGGACATACTGCTGGCATATTGTGGGTCATTTCCTATAAAACATGAAAATAACCAAGTAGCTTTTGAACCCTCTAAGGATTAAAAACTTGTCTTTGAAGACAACCCTACAGATAGTGCAGACTTGCTTTTAGAAAAGCCCAAATCACAAATGGAACCATTCATTTAGTGATTTGTGAGCTAATGGTTCTATTCATCTGCTTTTTCAACTGAAGCTCATTAATTACTGTATTTTCCTTAACTAAAAAAAAAACCACAAACAAACAAACAAAAACCCCACCAAGATTAATTGAAGGAGTTGAAGGGGTTTGCAACCTCATAAGAACAACAATACCAGAGCTCCCAGGGACTAAACCACCATACAAAGAGTGCACGTGGACAGATCCGTGGCTCCAGCTGCATATGTAGCAGAGGATGACCTTGTTGGACACAATTGGAGGAGAAGCCCTTGGTCCTGCCAAGGCTGGATCCCCCAGTGTAGTAGAATGTCAGGGTAGGGAGGTGGGAAGGGGTGAGTGGGTGGGTGGGGAAAGACCCTCATAGAAGAAAGGGCAGGGGGGATGGGATGGGGGTTTCTGGACGGGAAACTGGGAAAGGGGATAACATTTGAAATGTAAATAAATTTTTAAAAATCCAATAAAACACACACATACACACACACACACACACACACACACACACACACACACACACACACACACCAGCATCCCCAAGCAGAAAGAACCATACTACAAGTCTTGAAAACTGAGGACTGGAAGGTGTCACTAAACACCATTAGAACTCTCTAATTCTGTGCTGAAGCCTCTGTCCTGAGATAGGGACATCGACATGGCAGCATGCTTCTGCAGTCACCCTCAAAAGAGGTCTTGCATGTCTATCATCCAACCCTTGCCCAGAATACTGTAGGGGAGGCTGAGGCTGTCGAGACCATGTGCTAAGCCATGGTGGGAACCTGCAAGGACTGAGCCAAATGTGTACTGTCAGAAACCTGAGGGCTGCAGGGGCAGAGGACAAGGAAGGGGGCGCATTGGAGGCAGGGAGTGGAAGGTGGTGTGGTCTTTGGGGACCACACTGTAGACTCCAGGCAGACAGACAGAGTGATGCACAGGCCCAGTTGCAGAGCAGGCTGGATGACCATCTGTCCAGACCCTGGAATTCTGGGTACTCACAGCCAAGCCTGGAGTGGCCCTGCAACCTTTGGGCTTCTGCTGTATGTGGAGGATGACTGTGAGCTCCCTAGCACCGGGTTCCCTCTGGCTGCGCCTCCCCTCGCCTCCCTCCCTCCCCCCTCCCTCCCCTCCCTCCCTCCTCCCCCTCCCTCCCTCCCTCCCTCCCCCTCCCTCCCTCCCCCCCTCCATCCCTCCCTCCCCCTCCCTCCTCCCCCTCCCTCTCCCTCCTTCTCTCTCTCTCTCTCTCTCTCTCTCTCTCTCTCTCTCTCTCTCTCTCTCTCTCTCTCTCTCTCTCTCTCTCTCTCTCTCTCTCTCTCTCTCTCTGTGTTCAGCATCTTCCCAGGAGCTTACCTTCCTGTTTCTCGACGGAGTCAAGAGGGGCGGGGCGTAGATCAGACTGCAGTATGAGGTGGACACCTTTGAAGCTCCTTTCCCACATTTTGGTGTTTACGACTGGCTGTAGGACACCACTGCTTGCTCATAACCTGTCTGATATCAACCGTAATTACTGTGGGTTAGCCTCCAAGAGGGCCTGAGCCAGGCACTGCCAGACCTTGGCTTAATCTTCTATTAAAAATCCAGGGAGCCGTAACAGTTCGTTCCATTTCACAGATGTGGCTCAAAAAAGTAAATAAAGGAGCACTGATTTAATGTTGATTTGAATCCAAAGATGGAACTTCTATGAAGCCAGAGTCGGCTAACATATAAAATAATGACTACCTTATATGAGGCACTGACTTTTTCAACATATATTAAGCCAAGTATTGTACTCAGTGAGACACAATAAACAGTGCAGATTACTTTTGAAACAATAAAAACAAACTGAGAGCTTAAAGATTCATTTGCGGGAATTGTCTGATTCTGAAAGCTGGACGGATGACATTTATAATTCTAGAATGGTTCATATAAAGGCACCCAACATGTAGATGGTAGAAAGGTTTGTGTTGTGATATAAAAAGAAGGCACGGGGCTGGGGATTTAGCTCAGTGGTAGAGCTTGCCTAGCAAGCACAAGGCCCCTGGGTTCGGTCCCCAGCTCCAAAAAAGAACCAAAAAAAAAAAAAAAAAAAAAAAAAAAAAAAAGGCACTTCCTGCTCCCACAGGAAATAGCATGGTCTGTTTCCACCCCACCCCTAGCTCCTAGTGTGAGTGGCAGGCATTCCCTAAGCTTTGAGCAGTGGTAGACAAATGGGAGAGAGTAGGAATGGAGATACTTACTTCCAGCCCTATAGTAGAATTTAGGAAAGAAAATCTGCTAAGTGAAAAACTTACCATGACTACCTTCTGCTGTCTTCTCTTCTCATCCAGTTTCCCTCAAGCCATGCCCACTGACCCGTGTAAGTTACATCTTTCATGGTGGTTCAAGGAGACACGGCACTCTAAGTATTGAGCACCTTATAAGCCACATGGTATGAGCCAGACCAAAAGAGGCTTCACCACTGCCCCTGACTCTAACGTTTAGCTTTTTGGATTAGGGATTACCTTGATTTCTTAACGTTAAATCATGGTGGGTGCGGGTTTCAACAAAATATACCAGCAAGCATCTCCTCCTGCTAGGTGGCGCCCATTTCTTTCGATTCTATTAGAATGTGTAAGTTTACCTCAGCACTCAGGAGACTGCCTGTCTATTAACATCTGCTTTGTGTCTCTGCTGTCATTTGCTTCTCTCTCTGGTTGCAATACCATACGTGTCCATTCATCTCCTATTCCTGGATTGCTCATACTTAATATTCACACTGAAATGTTTGACCCCTTACCATTTCCTAAATTTTTTTCTAGATTTTCTCCCTCCAGCTAATATTCCCTCAGTCTTTCCCCCAGATCACACATTACATAGTGATTTGCCATCTATAGTTTTCAAAACTCTCATGGATAGATAGCCTGTAGTGGAGTTAAATGCGTGCAGTCAGGATTCCCTTTCCACAGTCTTTGGTTTGCTCTGCTTCACTCTGTCTTCTTTTCAAGGTCTTACGTTTCTCAACTGTTCTGCACCATCACCCTCTGGATGATCTATTGCTTTGTCTATTTCCACTACTCCCCAACATCGCATTTTTGTCTAGACTTTCATAGTTGGCAGAGAATTTCTCTGGGATGGTCTTTTCAATCATGATCTGTTCCTTAAGCAATATAGCATAGCTTTGGCTTCCACAGGGCACTGACCAGCATACATAATCTGTACCCTGGGATTCTTGGTTGTTCTTATTTTCATATTTCTAGAAAATTGAACACAGGGAAAGTATCACAAGCAGAATGATGACAGTAGAAAGAGGAGAGGAGGGAACAGCCATCATCCCAAAACCCACGGAATACAGAATTGAGAGGGCTTTGATCATACACAACTCCAGCACCAAGAGTTGTGAGAACTTGTAATTTAAAGTTTTCTTCTAAAGTATAATTTGGGAGCATGTTTTACTTCCCTCCACTCCTTGAGAAACAGTGACAAGATATTGCCTTTAGAATGAATAGCTGAGTAGTTCAGGAGCCTGTTGATTCAGGACAGGAAGCTCCAGAAACATACTACACATTCTCTGATTATCTGACCTCTGACTTCAATATCTTTTCTAACTGGGAACTGGGTATTCGGAATGAAAAAAAGCATCACAGGGAACTAATTCCCGTTTTTGACTCTCATGATTGCCTTTTGTTACAGCTTGACTGTGTTGAATGCACTTTGTCCTGTAGTATACACTAGAAGGAGGCACTGAAGTAAACGCTCCTGGACCTCACAGTTTTGGAGCAGTTTTGATGTCTAAACCTAAATGTTAACACAATTTCTCATGAAAATCCTTCCTGGACAGATGAAGGACAGATGCTTTCTTAACTTGCTTTCTTAACACAGTGGTTCACCAGGGGACTTTCTTACCTTTCTAAAGAGACACACATCTGAAAAAAGCTAACCAAGGTGTCAATTAATACTTTTATTCTTCATACTGGTAGGTTTGAAGCATTGAGAGCTGTCCACTCTTTTAAAGACAACCTGTTTCAAATGGGTGTTGAATGGAGGCAAACTCATTAAGAGAGCATCAGCATTTCTAGACCTTCCTTTTCTAGCCTTTTCTGTAATTAGGACCAATACCAATTTATAACCACCATGAGCCAAGGACTGGCTCCTAGGACCCAAGGACTCTAGAGTCCTTTCATGAGATGCAGGAGGTAAAATGGTTTTTCCAAATGACAGTAATAAGTGACCTGCCTCTGTCATGCTCCTCTTCTGAAGAATGAACAGTGGAGTTTTCTTGGGGCTCTGTGCAGTGTGTTTGCCACCAGCCTGATGAGGAAGTTGGCACAAGACTTCCAAGTGCCTTCTGGTAATATATTGCTCAAGGATTGATAAAAATTTAACACAGTGCCATGCTTCTCACTAGTTTTCTTTTAGGAGAAATAGTTATTTTCTATAGAACATTATTTATAGAGCATAATTAAATACATTATTAGATGTATTTTTTCTAAAATAACCAATATTAATCAATGTATACTATAAAAACAAACACTGTGAGGAGATCTAACTAGCCTTATACTGGCATAAAGGTGTCTGAGGAGCAAGAGGGAAGTGAAACTTGGCAGAGTCTTGCATTCCCACATTCCCACACAGTACCTGACCGTTTCATTCATACTACCTCGGCTACTTCAGACCCATGCTAGCACTTATCTTTTTTTTTTTATTAACTTGAGTATTTCTTATATACATTTCGAGTATTATTCCCTTTCCCGGTTTCCGGGCAAACATCCCCCTCCCCCCTCCTTATCTTTTTTTTTAATTGGATGCTTTTATTTACATTTCAAATGTTATCCCCTTTACTGGTTTCCAATCCAGAAACCCCCTATCCTATGTCCCTCCCCTTCTTCTATGAGGGTGTTCCCCCACCCAATTACCTCCCTTTCCCACATACCTGCCCTGACATTCCCCTACCCTGGGGGGTGATCAAGCCTTGACAGAACCAAAGGTTTCTCCTCCCATTGGTGCCTAACAAGGTCATCCTCTGCAACATATGCAGCTGGAGCCATGGCTCTGTCCATGTGTACTCTTTGGGTGGTAGTTTAGTGCCTAGGAGCTCTGGTTGGTTGATATTGTTGCTCTTATGGGGTTGCAAGCACCTTCAGCTCCTTCAATCCTTTCTCTAACTCCTCCAACAGGCACCCCATTCTCAGTTCAATGATTGGCTGCTAGCATTCCCATCTGTATTTGTCATGCTCTGGCAGAGTCTCTTAAGAGACAGCTATATCAGGCTCCTGTCAGCATGCACTTCTTGGCATCAGCATCAGCATCAGCAATATTGTCTGGGTTTGGTGGCTGTATGCATATGGGCTGGATCCGCAGGTGAGGCAAGTTCTGAATGGACATTCCTTTAGTCTCTGCCCCAAACTTTGTCTCCACATATCTTCCTATGAATATTTTTGTTCCCCCTTTTAAGAAAGATTGAAGCATTTGCTTTGGTCATTGTTCTTCTTGAGCTTCATGTGGTCTGTGGATTGTATCTAGGGTAATCCAAGCTTTTGGGCTACATGCCCTGTGTGTTTTTTGTGATTGGGTTACCTCACTCAGCATGATATATTTTAGTTCTGTCCATTTGCTTATGAATTTCAAGAAGTCGTTGTTTTTAATAGGTGAGTAGTATTCCATTGTGTAGATATACCACATTTTCTGTATCCATTCCTCTGTTGAAGGGCATCTGGGTTCTTTCCAGCTTCTGGCTATTATAAATAAGGCTGCTATGAACATAGTGGAGCATGTGTCCTTGTTATATGTTGTAAGATCTTTTGGGTATATGACCGAAAGTGGTATAGCTGGGTCTTCAGGTAGTATTATGTCTATCTTTGCAATTTTATGATGTCCCACTTGTTAATTCTTGATCTTACAGCATAAGCCATTGGTGTTCTGTTCAGGAAATTTCCCCCAGTGCCCATGTGTTCCAGGCTCTTCTTCACTTTTTCTTCTATTAGTTTGAGTGTATCTGACTTTATGTGGAGGTCCTTGATCCGCTTGGACTTAAGATTTGTACAGGAGATGCAGGGGTATTGAATATTGTCAAATGATTTCTCAGCATCTAATAAGATGATCATGCGGTTATTTTCTTTGAGTTTGTTTATATAGTGGGTTATGTTGATGGATTTTCATATATTGAACCACCTCTGCATCACTGGGTTGAAGCCTACTTGATCATGATGGATGATCTTTTTGATGTGTTCTTGGATTTGAGAGAATTTTTTTGAGTATTTTTGTGTTAATATTCATGAGTGAAATTAGTCTGAAGTTCTCTTTGTTGGGTCTTTGTGTGGTTTAGTTATAAGTGTAATTGTGGCTTCAAAGAATGAATTGGGTAGTGTCCCTTCTGTTTCTATTTTGTGGAATAGTTTGAAGAGTATTGGTATGAGGTCTTCTTTGAAGGTCTCATAGAATTCTGCCCTAAACCCATCTGCCCAGGATCTTCTAGCTTTCATAGTCTCTGATGAGAAGTCTGGTGTAATTCTGATAGGTCTACCTTCATATGTTACTTGACCTTTTCCTCTTACTGCTTTTAATATTCTTTTTGTGCATTTGATGTTTTGACTATTATGTGATGGAAGGAATTTCTTTTCTGGTTCAATCTATTTTGATTTCTGTAGGTTTCTTTTATGTTTATGGGCATCTCTTTCTTTAGGATAGGAAAGATATTTACTGGCCCTTTAAATTGGGACTCTTTGCTCTCTTCAATACCTATTATTAGGTTTGATCTTCTCATTGTGTCCTGGATTTCCTGGATGTTTGGGGTTAGGAGCTTTTTTTACTTTGCATTTTCTTTGACTATCCTGTCAATGTTTTCTGTGGTATCCTCTGCCACTGAGAGTCTCTTCTATCTCTTGTATTCTGTTGGTAATTCTTGCATTTATGTCTCCTGATCTCTTTCTTAGGTTTTCGATCTCCAGGATCTCCCTGTGTGATTTCTTTATTGTTTCTATTTTCAGTTTTAGATCCTAGATGGCTTTTTTCAATTCCTTCACCTGTTTGGTTATGTTTTCCTGTAATTCTTTAAGGGATTTTTGTGGTTCCTCTTTAATGGCTTCTACTTGTTTATCTGTGTTTACTGTATTTTTTAAGCAAGTTATTTATGTCCTTCTTAAAGTCCTCTATCATCATCATGAGATGTGATTTTAAATACAAATCTTGCTTTTCCAGTGTGTTTGGATATCCACTATTTACTTTGGTGGGAAAACTGGGCTCTGGTGATGCCAAGTAGTCTTGGTTTCTATTGCTTAGGTTCCTGCGCTTGCCTCTTGCCATCAGGTTGTCTCTGGCGTTAGCTGGTCTTGCTGTCTCTGCCTTCACCCTCCTGTAAGTATCTGTATCAGCACTCCTGGAGACTGGCTTTCTCCCAGAGGGATCTGGGTAGAGAGAGCTGTGAGACTGGGTAATTTCCAGGCACAGGGAGAAACTGGAAGGGTCCTCTCCCAGACTGCTCCTGGGTCCCTGTGTCCTGAGGGCTCCATGCAGGCCTCTGGGAGCAGAGTGATGGTCTTGCCTCTGCTCCCAGTTGTATCAGTGTTCCTGGCAACTGGCTTTCAGTTCCGGGTGTAGTCAGAGATGGGAAGGATCCTGTCTCTGACTGCCTCTAGGTTCCTGTGTTCAGAGTCCTCTAGGTGGGTTCCTCTTGGGCCAGGATTGTGAGCAGAAGTGGCTGTCTTCCTGAACTCTCAAAATTGCTGCACTTCTGAGAGTCAACCTCTCTCCCTCATGGGATTTTGGTACAGAGAGCTGTGGGACTGGGTCAGCTGCTGGTCTCTTATTTTTATCTTGCATTCATAGAATCTGGAGGAAGCATTATGTTAAACATTACAAATACAGGATTCTTAAAGTTGAATAAACCTAAAACAATAATCTTGCACGTGTTTTAACTAAGATATGCAATACTTCCTAGAAAGGAATATTGCAAAATAATTTAAATTACGGTTTTTAAAGGTTGCTTTGTTTTTTAAGACTATGTGCTCATGAGCACAAACCTATATCTCAGTAATTCAAGAGTGCCTCTAGGGGAAGTGACACTTCCAGTAGGATCCAGTGTGTCCACAGATGTCTGCTTCCACTCTCATTTCTTCTGCTGACTGAATGAAGATGGTGGAATTTTAATGTATTTCTCTGTTACAGTTTGCAACAATAAAACCTCTATTCCAGTTAGTACAGAAACACGAAGGAAGAAAATATATCATTGCAAACATGTATTTAATTATAAAACTATAGTTAAAGCACCAAATAAATAAGGGAAAGATGGAATAATGGAAAGTTAAATGTCATATTAATTATCTGGTCTTGTTGAGGAGTATGCAAGGGAGAATGTTAAGAAACTTCCAACAGGATAAATGGGACCATGAAGCTGAAAACTTCATAGCAAGTGAGAAATCCCTTACTGTGTTTCATTTGGGTAATGGTATTAAAAGCCTTTGTGGGGTGGGTGGTTTTTAGAACAACACCCAAATCCAAGTGGCCCCAAATTAAACATCTTATTCTATGTCAATTTATATAGTGTAATAACCCATAGATGACCCTCCAATATTAGCACTTGATATGCTCGTTCTTGGGGTTCATTTGTCCAATTTATCTCAGTTCCCCTCTACCAATGACATATTTAGCTAGATACCAGCAACAGTTCTACCATATCCATAGCATAAATTCCAAACTTGCCAAACTCCTTTTATGTTTACACACTTATAGAATTGTCCCAAACCCATCATTTCTTTGAGCACCTTATCATCCAAGTCCATTGACCTTATTTCCTTGGTGTTTGTTATATGCAGAAAGTGGAACATTGTAGGTGCAGATTCTAATTACCTTACTTTAGGCTCATTCTAGCCCCAACTTTGACAGCCATTCCTTGACTGTATGTTAGGGCTAACATCCCATGACTAATAGACAAAAACATTTTGAAATCTATTAACTTAGCAGACTTTTGAAATCTATTATCTTAGCTTCTACAAACTCCAAAACTAAGAATGTCATCAAATAACATTTGATATCCTACTTTCTGCAAAGCTTTCCCTCTTCTTGCTGTAACCAGCCCCTCATCTGTGTCCTCCAATATATTTAAACCTTTTTTAATTCATTACTTTCTTTGTTTTATAAACCATAAAACTTCATAAAACTGCCTCTCCATCGAAATGTTGTATTTGGGGATATCTAAAGGTATGTGGTCACTCATGGGCCATGGTCACCCATATATGGCTCCAGAAATAATCATTTCTTTAATCCTTTTAAGGTGTTCCTTTCAATAAAGTAATCATTTCTTTTCAAAATCAAAGGACTAACAAGGTCCTCTGTGAACTTCCTTCTAGTCAAGGGACACCTGAGCATTACACTAGTAGTTGAGGTCCCTTGCAACTTTAACATGGAGAATTGTTAGGGGGTCTATATAATAACAGAGTGATGAAGGAGAATCTAGTACAGAGTATTAGATGAAGCATGTGTATGGAGTGATAACTTGCTCCTGACCTGTCATGTATAAAGTTATACAGACTCTGAGTTATGGCTATCCAGAGATGGCACTCTGTCATTATACACATCTCAAGTGCAGAATGACTGTGAAATGAGAAACTGCCTTAGAATTCACAGTCCTTTGTAGTACCCATCACTCTTCAGACTATTGCCAGCTGTTTATTCCTTCTTAACCCTAAATAAACTTAACATTGTGAAGTCCATAGTGTCTTATCATTATCTCTGAAATTATCTATCTGCTCTTGTGTGTAATATTGTCTTTGTTTCACATATCAAAATCCATCTCATGCTTAACTCAAGGCTTTACCTTGTACATGTATCCAAAAGATAGTATGTAGGGAAAGGAAGATGAAAATTGTGACTACTGTCTTTCTTTAATAGCGTTAACTTCAAATAAACCCATCAACATTGCCCTGCCATCCAAATTTCTTTCCTTGCTCAATAGCTTCCACTATCAAATACAAGATACTTTCTCTACCTTCCCCAGATCTTACAGTAATCCCCCAACATTTCTCTTGCTCAATGATGATTTTGTTTCTGAGTTTCTGAAACACAAAGAAGCAGAGAGGGAATGAGGAGAGACACTTATGCCCCTCTCTTTGTTTGTCAAACTATAAAAACAGTGGTAAAGAAGAAATTGTAATTTCCCAAGAAATCTCATTTGCTGGAGCCAGGTAATAGCCAAAGGAAGAACTTGTCTCAAAGGAAGAGATTTCACAGAGTTCTGACAACTTGTCAGATTCTCACTGTAAAGACTCAAGCTGAAAAAATGATGGGTCAGTGATGGGTTGGACCACACCTTGACCAGGATTGTTTAGTTCTACAACACACTTTGCCTTCAATTTAAAGCTTAATTTCATGCCATAATCACCCCTTCCCCAAATGAATTTGGTAGATGTGGTCTTTAGACCTGTTGTTCTTGTCTCCCTACCAATGTGGCCACATCATTTACTTCTCTCCTTCTCACCATTATATATTTCTTTCACAGGCCCATTGAAGACAAATGGCTGAGAATAACTTGTTAAGACTTTTGGGACTGAGGCTTTTACCCTAATAACTGCAGCATAATTCCTGGCACCAAATCTGTCAGCCTTTCTTTTTTATTTTGATCCAATGTTCTGTCTTCCTGCTCAAATGAATAAAACCCACTTGCTTCTACATAGGAAACCTGTGCACAAGATCTTGTTCCCTCTTGACTATATTGTAATTTTGTTCTTGTAACCCTTCCTTTTCTTCTATATCAACAAAATATCCATCTTTCCTAGACTCTTCCAATCAGCATTTAGAACATTCCACATTATCTTTAGTAGTTTCTGTCCCCAGAAAGTCATCTATCATTTCTATTTTTCTCCTGCATCACAAAAATAATCACCTCAAAATAATTGCCTTTACTTGGCATCTCCCAAGACCCACAAAAAACAAGAGAAACTTGCATTATTACATTGCTTTTCTACAAAATCTACTCCATTTAAACTTTATATAGATAGTTTATTAAAATCTATAAAATATAAGCGGCTCAACAGGTTGCCAGGTTTAATAACAATCTACAATGATCAGCTTTATTTCAAAACACATTGTTAAAATGCCAATCTTCTCAAGTTAACCAATAGTCAACATATTACCATCAAAACTCATAAAGATTTGTGGTAGAAAGCAGCAAGCTAGTTTTAGAATTCATATGAAATGGCAAAGGACAAAACAGCTTTGAAAAAGAAGGGGAAAGTAGATGGTATTAAAATGTAGGATGAAACAACAGTAATAATAATAGCTAATGGTGTATTTGGATAAGATAGTCAAATAGATTAATGTAACAGAATAGAAGCTATAGTGCTTTATTTATATCTTCAATAAATATTAAAGTTGTAATATGGACTTCATAAAAACACAAAATTTCCTTTCAAAAGAGGAGATGATAAAATGGGGAGCTAGATATGATCATTATATACATATTTGTGAAATTCTTAGTGATAAAGAAAAATTAAAAATAAAATATGAAAAAGAAACTTTTAAAAGACAAATCACAGAATGGAAGAAAACATTTATAAGTTATATATCTGATAAAGGTTCTATCTATAATATATGGGGCCTCTCAAGAATAAAAGAAAATAATGAAGAGTATAAAAAATTTGAAGAGACTAACTAAAGAAAATCTACAGTCAGTAAATAAACACATGGAAAGTTGTCCATTATTCATTAGGAAAGCATTAATTGGCACAAAGAAATACAAGTAAAGGTGCTTCTTGACTTAGTAATTTTTTTTTGAAATTTTCAAATTGGTGGTGCTGATAAGTGATATACATCAAATTGAACACTGGTCTTTTCTTGGGCTAACAAAATGCATTACTGCCTTCTTCCATGAGCCTGGACAGTATCAAAGAACCACAGCTCCCAGCCAGCACAATACATAGGGTGTCATACTGCTGAGCATTAATGTTTGATGGTTAGGTGGGTTAAATATTCTTGGAACTTAAAAGTTTTCAATTTATACTATCTTTGAGGGTGTAAGTTCAATGAACATCCAAAAGTATGTGTATACTCTCTGTTCATGGCTAAAACTGAAACACCGAACATGTCAGTTGTTGGCAATAAAGTTCATAAACTAAACTCCCTTCCATCACTGACAAAAGTAGAAGAAGCTACACCTACTTTGTAAAAACTAGATGGACAATTTCAAAATGTCACCTATAAACTTACCATATGATGAAGGCTTTCCACTCCTAAGTATTCATTCACTAAAACCAAAGGCAGATATTTTTACAGACTTGCCTACAAATGTCTTTAACTCTCTGTGATGGTTTGTATATGCTTGGCTCATGGAGTGGCACTATTAAAAGGTGTGGCCATGTTGGAGTAGTTGTGTCACTGTGAGTGTGGACTTTAAGACCCTCATCCTAGCTGCCTGGAGTCTAGTATTCAGCTAGCAGCCTTCAGATGAAGATGTAGAATTCTCAACTCTGCCTGCACCATGCCTGCTTAGATGCTCGCACGTTGATGATAATGGATGAGCCCTTGAATCTGCAAGCTATCCCCAATTAAATGTCCTTTATAAAACTTGCCTTGGCCATGGTATCTCTTCACAGCAGTGGAAACCCTAAATAACTAAGACACTGTCTAACTTTTAGTAAGTCAAACTCAATACAACCCAAATGGTCATCAATAAGCAAAAGCATAAATCTATCTTCTCCCATGTAAATAGTATCCCATATTATTCAATAATAACAATAAATAAAGAGAAGTGTCATAACATACTATATCATAAGGGAATCAACATGCTTATCCTAATGATAATGTACTCTACAACTCCATCCACATTAAATTCTAGATGATGGAACAAATAGCAACGAAAACAGATCAGCATATAATAATTACCATGCAGGGAGTTTTCACATTAGAAACACATTGTGTAGCATGTGATATAGATATAGATGATTAGATATATACATAGATATAGCTATGATATAGATAATCATAAAAGCCATGAAGATAAATCAGGAGAAATGAAGAGTCACTGACAAGCCTCAGATGAGACAAAAGTTTCACTATCTTGACTCTGGTGACTGAGTCATAAAACTATGTCAAAATGCACTAAATGATGTACTAAAATATGACAGTCTACTGTATTTCAATTACATCTTTGGAAAGGGTATAATTTCTGTCAAACTCCATCATAAAATCCAGAGGATAGAAGAGCACTATATGTGCTGTCTTCTGGCCATGATGTGGTCATTGTGTTCATCAGGACACAGCAACTCTGACTATCTACACTGATATATGTACACACAAATGTATAAAAGTAGTAGTATTTGGAAAGAGGAAAGGGATCATAGAACTGATAAGGGGACAAAAGAAGGTAAGGGGAAACATCACGATATAGTGTATAAATCATAAACTGTCAAAAAGTTTTAAATATTTTAAAGATGATATAATTTTACAATCATAATTATTGTGGCATCTTTGAGAGACTTATTTTAACAAATACTTTCAAATATTTTATTATTAAAACTTTTTCATGCCTGTAACATTACTAAGTACTTGGTTAAATTTTGAATGCATATTGTGGTGAAAATGAGACACAGAAGTACGTGGACCCTGCTCTTAACTACCTTAAAAACTCACAGGGAATCGCACCTTAACCAAATAAACTTTCACATAAATATGCAAATTAGCAGTTACAATAATTTTATAAACACAAATAGGAATGTATGAGAGAATGTTGTACAGTTCTTTATTCCACTTTAACAATTCCATCATGTTTTATAAAAATCATATTAACACAGGTATTCAGACTCATTCTCTGGTTGTCTATACTCATATTCTCCATGAGCTACTAAGTTACACAGATTCCACATTTATGTATTCCTGACTTGATTAATCTTTAATTAAGTTAAACTTTTATTTTCACATGAAAGTTTCAGGTTATTATAATTTCATAGTTAAGGAATACTTAAAAGTACACATTTCTGTTTCTTCAAAAGTAAAACATTTCCTGATTGCATTAAGTATTTGGGGATTGCTTAAGTTTTCTTCAATTTTATTTCCATTTCTCCACAGTTTCCTGTCTCTTAATATTTCAGAGGAAAAGCTTTCTGAAATATTAAATGAGTGATTTCTTTCATATGCTTCAGTTCTTAAGTTTTAGTCTTTATTTTTGATATTTTTTGACCTTGCAAAGAGTCATGTTGTTCTCTTTTGTTACTATTAGGAAAAAATCTTTAAAAATATATAGTAAAAGTAACATGAAGGGGGAAATGGAAAGTGGGAGTGAGAGACGCTAGTTTAAATGAGATGATTGAGGGATGCTGGTTTAAGTGAGATGCCACCCAGAGTATGAACATTGAATGTTCAGTTGCAAAGTATTGGCAGTTTAGGGAAGTTTAGGAGGTGTGTACTTGCTGGAGTAAATACTGAATTGTAGGTTTTGATGTTTCAGGTTGGCTCTTTCTGCTTCCTGTTTTCTGTTTCTGATGTGAACTCTCAGGTGTTGCTCTACTCATCAAGCTGCCTGCTACCTTACTCCCCTCCCACGATGATGAGGAGCTCTTTTCCCTCTGGAATGGTAAGGACAACATAAACCTTTCCTTCCCATAAGTTGCCTGGGGCATGGTATTTTTATCACAGCAATAGAAATGTGACTAATACCAGGGGTTATTCTTGTGGGAGGAGGGAGATCAACACAAGAGAGGCTGTGAGAAGGGGGAAAGAGCAATAAGGATGTCTGATAAAGTTGTAAGGATTCATACTATTAACTACCTCAAAATACTCATAATAATTTATCTATGTATATACACATTACATATGCATATACATGAAAATTTCTTATTTGAACTGCCATTGAGCCACATAATAACACGATCCACCTAACCGGGAATGAGAAAGCTCTATTTGAGCTGTCTGTTGTGGTTGTTCAAGAGACTTATAAAGCATTAGAAACTATTGCTGTTGCCCTTGTTACCTTCCAGAAGTTGAAGACAAGTCTGTACTGCTGAAGTCACCAAATTCAATCAGATGTAAGAGCTTTTTCCCGAGGACTAGCTTCCATGAGGCCAGAAGGTCATGCAAACTTTCAAGGCAGGGAAGCATCCAATAGGCCCATCCAGCTATGATCCTTACGAACCGCAATGACAACAAGCATAACATAATAATCCTACGATTATAACAGAGGCATGCAATACTTTGGTGCTAACTTACAGCTCTCTACCTGGACAACCTGTGGCTTGTCAGGTCATAGATTTTGGAGTAGTACTCACAACTACCAGTTTACAATAACAGCATAATTGCTAAAGACACTCTAAATATGTACCCTGAAGCCCATAGGTAAGTTTGTTTCTGACCACTCAACCAAGAATCTTCCCTTTGCAATAGACAGAGACGTTGCAGAAAACTACAACTGATCAGACTGTAGAGAACCAGAGGCCATCTGGTGCTCAGCACAGACTGATAATCTCTAACACGACCTCTGCACTCACGGCTCGGACTACATTATTAAAGAGGGGCAGAAAACTGTTAAGAGATGGAGAACAGATGTCAACTGTGGGGCTGCATCTCCCAGAAATGTCAGGAAAGCTATATCCACAAAGTCCCAACAACCTGGCTGCTCAAACAAGGACAAAACCAATAGAGATATTAACATAAAATGGGAAAACGTTCAAATACACCACGAGTTTCTTATAAGAGTCTCAATGAAAAACATTCTCTCTTCATCATGTTTTTATACTAAAATGGTGAAGAAACTGAGGCCATCTCATTTTTTTACCTGCCCCATTTCTCCTGATATTTTTCTTGTCAGTTATTTCTGAATTAAGACTGCAGCTTGCTGAAGCTCATGATCAAGTTCATCCATGGAGATGCACCTTCATCCTGCTCATCTAAAGGATCCGATGACCGCTGCCTAAAGTAGTTAGTTTCTAAGAGTTGTGAACAGTAGTGATTTTAAAGTCTTTCCATATATATTACTGGGTTTTATACCAAAAAACTCATTTGCTGGAGGTATTGGTTCTTCTTAAGTTGTTAATGTGGCCAGGGTAAGGATATATGCTTAATCCTTTGCCTTTCATAATGGGTTTTGAGAGAAACATGTTCAAGTGATAGCAACTTCCAGAACCATGATTTTTGTGTATTTTCTTATTAATTATAACTAATCAGTCATAATTTTATATTTTTCAGTATCCGAACAATTATTCTCATTATCTTGATGATGCCCAGTGACACGTGCTTTGCTGAGGGAGACCACGGCCTGGCTATAGGCCTTGACATAAACCCATTCATCTCCCAAATATTCTTTGATTTTTTTTTCACCAATACTACGTTCCAGAATTTTCTTGTTCATTTCCTATAATATGCCCAAGTTCTTTTTGAAGGAGAATGGTATTTAGAACCACTGGGAATATGTCATTTGAAAGGTCAAAGCTAGAAAATATGTGTTTTTTGAAGGGCAAAAAGAAATCATGATGTTTACGCTGATATTCTGAATTTGAAATTTAATATCAGAGATTTGGCATGACTTCTTTATTTGACACTTATAACTATCTTTTTACATAAAAGTACATTTTATTTACTTAAAACATTATTAAGAGATGCAATATAAAAGTTCTCTTAGGCTAAAAAAATTGTGTTGGCGACATAATATTTTTCTTTTTTTCTTGGGTATTTTCTATAGCTACATTTCAAATGTTATCCCCCTTCCCAGTTTCCCGTCCAGAAGGACCCTATCCCATCCCCCGACCCCCTGCACTCCATGAAAGTGCTCCTCCACCCACCTACCCACTCCCTCCTGATTCCCTTCCAGGGCACACTCCTACACTGGGGCGTTGAGTCTTGACAGTAACAAGGACCTCTCCTCCCATTCATTGATACCCGACCAGGCCATCCTCTGATACATAAAGGCTGGAGCCATGGGTTGCTCTATGCATAATCTTTGGTTGGTAGATTAGTCCCTGGGAGCGCCAGGGGTCTAGTTGGTTAATATTGTTCTTATGGGGTTGCAAACTTCATCAGTTACTTCAGTCCTTTCTCCAACTCCGTGATTGGGGACCACATTCTCAGTCCAAACATTGGCTGCAGCATTCACCTCTGTATTTGTGAGGCTCTGGCAAAACCTCTCAGGAGACAGCTATATCAGGCTCCTGTCAGCATGCACTTCTTGGCATCCCCAATAGCATCTGGGTTTGGTGACTGCAGGCCAGATGGATCCCCATTTGTGGCAGTCTTTGGATGGCCTTTCCTTCAGTCTCTGCTCCACACTTTGTCTCCATATTTCCTCCTGTGAGTATTTTTGGTCCCCATTCTAAGAAAAATTGAAGAATCCACATTTTAGTCTTCCTTCTTGAGTTTCATGTGGTCTGTGAATTGTATCTTGGGTATTCCAATATTTTGGGCTAATATCCACTTATCAGTGAGTACATACCATATATGTTCTTTATTGATTGGGTTACCTCACTTGTGATAGTTTCTAGTTCCATCCATTTGCCTAAGAATTTGATGAAGTCAGTGTTTTTAATAGCTGAGTAGTACTCCATTGTGTAAATGTATCCATTCCCCTGATGAAAGATATCTGAATTGTTTCCAGCTTTTGACTATTATAAATAAGGCTACTATGAACATAGTAGAGCATGTGACCTTATTATATGTTTCAATATCTGTTAGATGCTTCGAAGTGGTGTAGCTGAGTACTCAGGTAGTACTATGTCCAATTTTCAGAGAGAAACAACCAGACTGATTTCCAGAGTGGTTGTACCAGAATCTCACCAACAATGGGCACATGTTCCTCTTTCTCCACATTCTCGACAGCATCTGCTGTAACCTGAGTTTTTGCTCTTAGCCATTTTGACTGATATGAGGTGGAATCTCAGGATATTTTTGATTTGCATTTCCCTGATGACTAAAGATGTTGACCACTTCTTTAGGTGCTTCACAGCTATTTGATACTCCTCAGTTCAGAGTTCTTTGTTTAGCTCTGTAACACATTTTAATAGGGTTATTTGATGCTCTGGAGGCTACCTTCTTGAGTTCTTTGTATATATTGGATATTAATTAGCCCTGTATTGGATGTGGGATTGGTAAAGAGCTTTTCCAAATCTGTTGGTTATTGTTTTGTTTTATTGACAGTGTCCTTTGCCTTACAGAAGCTTTGCAATTTTATGAGGTTACATTTGTCTGTTTTTGATCTTAGAGCATAAGTTATTGGATTTCTGTTCAGGAAATTTTCCCCTATGCCCATATGTTCAAGGCTCTTCCCCACTTTCTCTTCTATTAGTTTCAGTGTATCTGGTTTTATGTGGAGTTTCTTGATCCACTTGGACTTGAGCTTTGTACAAGGAGATAAGAATGGATCAATTTGCATTCTTCAACATGCTGACTTCCAGTTGAATCAGCACCATTGGTTGAAAATGTTCTCTTTCCACTGGATGGTTTTAGCTTCTTTGTCAAAGATCAAGTGACCATAGGTGTGTGGGTTCATTTCTGGATCTTCAATTCTGTTTCATTAATCTACCTGGCTGTCTCTGTACCAATAACATATTTTTTTAAATCACTATTCCCCTGTAATACAGCTGGAGGGTAGGGATGGTGATTTCCCCTAAAGTTCTTTTATTGTTGGAAATAGTTTTTGCTATCCTGTTTTTTTGTTATTCCAAATGAATTTGCAAATTGTTCTTTCTAACTCTGAAGAATTGAGTTGGAATTTTGATGGGGATTGCATTGAATCTGTAGATTGCTTTCAGCAAGATGGACATTTCTACTATATTAGTCCTGCCAATCCATGAGCATGAGAGATCTTTGCACCTTCTGAGATCTTCCTCGATTTCTTTCTTCATAGTCTTGAAGTTCTTGCCATACAGATTTTTCAGTTGCTTGGTTAAAGTCACACCAAGGTATTTAAAATTATTTCTGATTATTGTGAAGAGTGTTGTTTCCCTAATTTCTTCCTCAGCCTGTTCATCCTTTGAGTAGAGGAAGGCTGCTGATTTGTTTGAATTAATTTTATATCCAGTCACTTTGCCAAAATTGTTTATCAGTTGTAGGAATTATCTAGTGGAATTTTGGGGGGTCACTTAAGTATCATATCTTCTGCAAGTAGTGATACTTTGCCTTCTTCCTTTCCAATTTGTAGCTTTTGACACGCCTTTGTTATCTAATTGCTCTGGGAGGACTTCAAATACTGTATTGAATAGATAGGGGAGAGTGGTCATTCTTGTCCATGATTTTAGTGGGATTGCTTCAAGTTTGTCTCCATTTAGTTTGATGTTAGCTAGTGGTTTGCTGTGTATTGCTTTTACTATGTTTAGGAAAGGGTCTTGAATCTTTTCAAGACTTTTATCATGAAGGGGTGTTGAATTTTGTCAAATAATATCTCAGCATCTAATGAGATGATCATGTGGTTTTTTTCCTTTGAGTTTGTTTATATAGTAGATTATGTTGATGGATTTCTGTATATTGAACGATCCCTGTTCACTGGGATGAAACCTACTTGATCATCGTATATGATATAATATCTCAGCATTTAATGAGATGATCATGTGCTTTTTTCCTTTGAGTTTGTTTATATAGTAGATTATGTTGATGGATTTCTGTATATTGAACGATCCCTGTTCACTGGGATGAAACCTACTTCATCATGGTGTATGATCATTTTGATGTGATCTTGGATTCTGTTTGCCAGGATTTTATTGAGTATTTTGGCATCTACATTCAGAAGAGAAATTAGTCTGAAGTTCCCTTTCTTTGCTGGGTCTTTGTGTGGTTTAGGTATAAGCTTAATTTTGGCTTCATAGAACAAATTGGGTAGTGTTCCTCCTGTTTCTATTTTGTGGAATAGTTTGGAGAGTATTGGTATTAGGTCTTCTATGAAGTTCTGATAGAATTCTGCACTAAACCCATCTGATTCTGAGCTATTTTTGATTGAGAGACTTTTAATGACTGCTTCTATTTCTTTATGAGCTATGGGCCTGTTTAAATGGTTTATCGGTTCATGATTTAACTTTGTCACCTGGTATCTATCTAGAAAATTGTCCATTTCATCCAGATTTTCCAGTTTTGTTGAGGATAGGCTTTTGTAGTAGGATCTGATGATTTCTTAATTTCCTCAGTTTCTGTTTTTATGTTTCCCTTTTCATTTTTGATTAACCTGTATACCCTCTCTGTGCCCTCTGGTTATTCTGGCTAAGAGTTTATCTATCTTGTTGATTTTCTCAAAGAACGAGCTCCTGGTTTTCTTGATTCTTTGTATAGTTCTTTCTGTTTCTACTTGGTTGCCTTCAGCCCTGAGTTTGAATATTTCCTGCTGTGTACTCCTCATGGATGTATTTGCCTCTTTTTGTTCTAGAGCTTTCAAGTGTTCTGTCAAGCTACTAATGTATGCACTCTCCATATTCTTTTTGGAGGCTCTCAGAGCTATGAATTTTACTCTTAGCACTGCTTTCATTGTGGTCCCATAAGTTTGGGAATTTTGTGCCTTCAATTTCATTAAATTCTAAAAAGTCTTTAATTTCTTTCTTTATTTCTTCCTTGACTAAGTTATTATTGAGTAGAGCATTGTTCGGCTTCCATGTCTATGCGGACTCTCTGTTGTTTTTGTTGCTATTAAAGACCAGCCTTAGTCCATGGTGATCTGATAGGATGCATGGGATTATTTCTACCCTCTTTTATCTGTTGATGCCTGTTTTGTGACTAATTATATGGCCAATTTTGGAGAAGATACTATGAGGTGCTGAGAAGAAGGTATATTCTTTTGTTTTAGGATAAATGTTCTATAGATGTCTGTTAACATCTGTTAGTTTCATTGTGTCTGTTTAATTTGTTTTTCTATAATATGTCCATTGCTGAGAAGTTGAAGTCGAAGATGTTGAAGTCTCCCAATATTATTGTGTGAGGTGCAGTGTATGCTTTGAGCTTTAGTAAGTTTTCTTTTATGAATTTGGGTGCCTTTGGTTTTGGAGCATAGATATTCAGAATTGAGAGTTCATCGTGGTGGATTTTTCCTGTGGTAGATATGAAGTGTCCTTCCTTATCTTTCTTGATAACTTGGTTGAAAGTCGATTTTATTAAATATTAGAATGGCTATTCAAGCTTGTTTCTTAGGACCATTTGCTTGGAAAAAATTTTCCCAGACTTTTACTCTGATGAAGTGTCTGTCATTGTCACCGAGGTGTGTTCCTGTTTGAAACACAATGCTGGGTCCTGCTTTTTATTTTAATTCAAATGTTTGTGTTTATTTCTTTTTCTTTTTTCTTTCTTTTTACAGACTTTATTCCCTTTATTTTTCTCACATAAAAAATTCGTATGTATCAGGTACAGCTGGAGCCTGGGTCCTCTGAGCAGGGACTTTGGTGTAGGCTCTCACAATATGGCTGGTGAATTCCTGATAAGGAGACTTGGTGAACACAGTTGGGAGGTTGAGAGTTCAGTATCTGTACGTGTTGGAGATGACCTCAAAGGTGGCCTTGGAAAAGTTGTGCAGGGTGGCTATGTAGCACTTGGCTGATATGTAGCAGTCATAAATGCCAGTATTCATCAGAAATTTCCTTGGCACAGGAGCAGAAACAATGCCAGTTCCACTGGGAACAGGGATGGGGTTCAAAAACACAGAACCACAACAGCCTGTCACTTTGTATTGAACAGTGTAGAGCTTAACAATCTTGTTTCCCCAAGTAACATCTTCACACACAAACAATGGAAAGTTTGGCCAAAACGATTGCCCCTTGGAAGACAGTAGCTACTTCCTTGTAGCACTTAATAGCAAGACTTACATGACCATTATAGTCCCCACAGAAACAAAAAGTCTGTTCTTCTGGCCAGCCTAAGTCTGCTTTTGGCATGGTCTTTAGAAGACTCATTCTTTAGGGATACACCCATAAAAACACAATAATCTTGTATTCTTTAATGGGAAAGGACAACAGGTAAATTTCCAGGGACTTGTTCTTTATGACCTTGACCTGGTGGCCCTGCTTGTGACAAGGATCCACTCTGTCTTCAGATTTATTGCAGCCTCAACCATAACAATTTCCCCCCCAAAGTAACTTGTTTGCTTGTTTGTTTGTTTTCTTGCTTTTTGTATTGGATATTTTTTATTTACATTTTAAATGTTATTCCCTTTCCCAGTTTCCCATTCATAAACCCCCTATCCCATCCCCCTCCCTGGGTCCTGATTAAGTATTCAGTCTCTTAGTCTATGTCTTTTTATTATGAATTGAGTCAATTGATGTTAAGAGATATTAAAGAATAGTGACTGTTGCTTCTGCTATTTTTTTTCTTAGAAGTGGAATAATGTTTGCGTGGCTATCTTTTTTTCAGTTCTTTGAAAGAAGATTACTTCCTTACTTCTTCTAGGGTGTACCCTTGTGTTGGAGTTTTCCATCTATTATCCTTTATAGGGCTGCATTTCTGGAACGATATAGTGTAAATTTGGTTTTGTCATGGAATATCTTGTTTTCTCCATCTATGAAAATTGAATTTTTAATGGATATAGTATCCTGAGCTGGCATTTGTGTTCTCTTAGGGTCTGTACGACATCGTCCCAGGATCTTCTAGCTTTCAGGGTCTCTGTTGAGAAGTAATTCTAATAGGTCTGCCTTTATATGTTACTTGAACTTTCTCCCTTACTATTTTTAATATTTTTCTTTGTTTTGTGCATTTGGTGTTTTGTCTATTAAGTGACGGGAGGAATTTCTTTTCTGGTCCAATCTATTTGTAGTTTTATAGGCTTCTTGTATGTTTGTGGGTGTCTCTTTCTTTAGGTTAGTAAAGTTTTCTTCTTTTTGTTCAAGATATTTACTGGCCTTTTAAGTTGAGAATCTTAACTATCTTCTATATCTATTATCTTTAGGTGTGGTTTTCTCATTGTGTCCTGGATTTCCTGAATGTTTTGGATTAGGAGTTTTTTGCATTTTGCATTTTCTTTGACTGTTGTGTCAATGTTATCTGTGGTATCTTTATGTTTTGCACCTGAGATTCTCTGTTCTATTTCTTGTGTTCTGTTGGTAATGCTTAAATCTATGGCTCCTGTACTTTTTCCTAGATTTTCCAGGGTTGTCTCTCTGGGATAAACAGATAGCTTCTATCTGTTTATCTGTGTTCTCCTGTGTTTCTTTAAGGGAGTTATTTGTGTCCTCCCTAAAGTCTTCTAGCATCAACATGAGATGTGATTTTATATCCAAATCTTGTTTTCTCAGTGTGATGGAGAATCCAGAACTTGCTGTAATAGGAGAACTGGGTTCTGATGATGCCAAATAATCTTGGTTTCTGTTGCTTATGTCCTTGTGCTTGCCTCTTGCCATGTAGTTATCTCTAGTGTTATCTGCCCTTGCTGTCTCTGACTGGAGGCTGTCCCTCTTGTGATCCTTGTTGTGTTAGAACTTCTCAGACTCCAGCTGTCTCTGAGGTCCTATGCTTCTCTGATCCTGTGATCCTGAGATCCTAGATGTGTCAGAGCTCCTGGGGGTCTATCTGCCTCTGGGATCCTAAAATCCAAGCTCCTGAGATCCTGTTGTGTCAGAGCTCCTGGGAATCAATCTTTCTCTGGGTTGTTTTAGGAGTAGGTGGGGAGCCAAAGCCCTAGGTTTTCTCTGGGCACAAGTACAAGTTGGAAGGAACCTGTGCCTCTGGCTGGCTGGGTTTGGGTTCCCTGGTTCCCATGGGGATCCCAGTTATGCTGGTTTTGGAGAAAGATATTGTGGCCTCAGCTGTGATCTTGAGTGTGTCAGAGCTCCAGTTAGTGCTCCTGGTTATGTCCTATCTCCTGGGAATCAAGCTTCCTCTGTGATCCTGTGATCCTGTGATCCTGGGCGTTTCAGAGCATGTGGGAGTTGGGCTCCCTCTGGATATTGTAGGCATGGGTACAGAGCCAGCGCTCTAGGTCTGCTCCAGGTGCAGGTTCAAACTGGAAGGAACCAGTGCCACTGTCATCCTGAGTGTGTTAGAGCACCTGGGAGTCAGGCTTTCTCTTGGTGTTACAGTAGCAGGTGCAGAGCCAGTGCACAAGGTCTACTCAGGGCACTGTTTCAGACTGGAAGGAACTCATGCCACTGGCTTGATGGGGGTTCCTGTGTCCCTGAATCCTGGGGGACCCAGTTACTCTGAGTGTTAGGGCACATGTTGTGGCCTCCTTACCTGGACATGTTAGAGCACCTGGGAGTCAGGCTTACTCTGGGTGTTGTGGGACTGGGTGCAGAGCCAGCACCCAAGCTCCGCTCAGGGCATTGATTCACACTGGAAGGGACCCATGCCACTGGCTGGGTTATAGTTCCTGCGTCCCTAGATCCTCGAGGACCCAGTTATTTCAGGTGATGGGGAGGGTGTTGGGGCAGATGTTGTGGCCTCTCCTGTGATCCTGAACATTTCAGAGCACCTGGGAGTCGGGATCCTTCTGGGTGTTGTAGGAGTGGGTACAGAGCCAGTGCCCAAGGTCTCAGACACTTATAACTCTTACATTTATACTTCTTATTATTAATGTTTATTTTATAATGAAATTAAAGTACTTGCATGCTATTTTTTTCCTAAATAAATTTTAAATAGCTCACAAAATGATATTTAAAATTCCTATTTCTTCCATATTCATTATTTATTGTTTCAGGTTGAAATGAATCCCATCTATGGAAAACTTACATTTTTTTTCTCTGTGAATGGTCTTGTTTCATTTTGTAAGTGTGTTGTTCGAAACAATTTCTCTGTGATCACATAAAACATTGAGTGACCTTTTAAGTCTACTCGATACTTCACTCCAGATGATTTTCCCTAACCTGGGCTCAGCTCAGCTCTGGGTCTCTCTTCAGGAGAATGTTTGCTCCCATGCCATGGTTATCATTTCTGAAAGTCTAAGCAGTCTTGTGGTATTTGAGGACTCCTCAGTTTAAATTTTTAAACAAATATTTGAAGTTTAAATATAATTCAGAAAAAAGGGGAGCCCCTGTTCAGACAAATGTCTGGGTGCATCTTCTTTGATAAGGAGATGCGCTGTTTCAGAAAACCCGTGACTTTTTCACTGTGTTGATGAGTCTGATAGCAGGTTCTCTATAGAGAAGTATTCAGAGAGCCAGGAACTGAGCTTTGTAGGCAGAACTATGAATTTGGATCAGTGTCTGATATAACTCATGGCCCAGTTAGTTAAAATATGAAATAATTTTGTTTATATTTTTATGAAAGTTATAGTTTGATGAAAGTTGGCCCAAGAGTCATTATTTGCTATGGGCAACTGACACATTTTTTTCTGACATAATTAAATGCAAATGATCATAATTCGGCTATTGAAAGTCTGGTAGGCTAATAATTACTTAAAATGAGCCGTTAATTTATAGCTAGTTAAACATGTGTGAGGAAAAAATCAATAACAGAAAAGTCACAAAAATTCATAAACAGACTAACTTATATTCTTCAAATTAAAATCTTACAAAATGACTATCATAACTAAGCAAATTAAACAAATTGCTAAATTATAAAGAAGAAGAAGATTGGTGAAATAGAAAACTGTTTAAAAGAAATCAAATAAGGCTGGTATGATGGCACTCTCAATGCTCAAAAGATAAAGGTATGTGGACCTCTATAAGTTCAAGACCAGCCTAGTTTATCACAAGGAGTTCCAAGTTATCAAAGGCAACATATTGAGACACTGTTTCAATTACTTAATTGATTAATTAAAATCAGATCTTCTAGGAATGAAAATTAGAACTGAAACTAAAATTTGGTGTGTGGCTGAACTATAGCAGGGCTTTAGGGGAGAAAGTGGAACAAAAATTGGAGAGTCAAAAGGCAGGTCTTAAATCAGGAAACCAAGTGGGAGGGGCAGAAATTAGCCAAAGGCCTAAAAAACAAACAGCAGTTACAGAACATGCCTGTACAACATATGTCAAATATTCCTACAAAAAATGTTTTGGGGATGAAGAATATTGAAAATAACTGAAAGACTCAGAACAAATAAAAAAACAAAATAACAAAACAACAGCATCTTAAAAATGTCTACAATGAAAAGAATTTGACATTATAGCTATATAAATAAGCAGAAAGTTAGAAGAAAGTAAAATATAACTAAGAGAAAACCAAAGATAAGAGAAAGTGGATAAATTCCAAAATACAAAATACAAAATACAAAATACAAAATACAAAATACAATAATTTATAAACTAAGATGGAAGATTCAGATGAAAAACCTGTAAAATCTTTTATTATCTGGCACAAGTACAAAAATTATCAAAATATCTAGAAATCAAGAATGCATGTTAAATATCTATGAGTATATGCTAGTAAGTAGTCTATGAGATATGAACCAGGATACAGAAAACAAGAACACATAAAGTATAACACAGTCCCCTTCTGTTTGTTCCTTTCTGCTAGTCTGCTCCCTGGAAGAGACTATATCTTCAGACATACCAGAGGATCCATTGCACTTGGCATTTGGTAAGAACCCCCCCAACGCCAGACCCACAGCAGCTGCTAGGGGCCAGTGGACTTTGGGACCCACCATAACCCCAAAACTCCACCCACTGAATACCAATCCCCTACTGCCTGGCTAGCAAGTCTGTTCCCTGGAAGAGGCTACATCCTCAGACATACTAGAGAATCTGCTGCACTCAGAACATTTGACATCATATCCTGAAGTATACCAGAAGAATCACTGTACTCAAAACCTTTGATAGCACATCCCGAGGGATTCCAGGTGATCTGCTGCCCCCAGGGAATAAGACACCACAACTGGAGACATCCCAGGAGATCCACTGCACCCAGCCACCACAGCTTGAAGGCATCTCAGGAGTTCCTCTGTACACAGGGCAACTGGGCAATTGACATCACAGTCTGAAGACCTCCCAGGGGCTCTGAGGCATGCAGGGCAACTGACCCAAAAAAACTGAAAGCCTCCCTGGAGTGTGGCTGCACACAAGGAAACAGAAACCACAGTCCATTGACACCCCCATCCCTAGAACAGTTTTTCACAGGACAACAGTGTGACTGCTCCTCTCAAGACCAACAGTTTTAAGGCCTACCAGAAGATCTACTGCAGCCATGGCAACAAATCAGCAGCTTCTCTACCCCTCTGAATACCTTCCAGTTGGAAGGCCCCACAGGAGGTCTGCTCCAGCCAGGGCCATATGTCTACCAGGAGATCTGTTCCAACCGAGGGACAGAAGAAGCAGACTCCAGACAGAGTCACCCATACCAACAAACACTAGGGATAAACAAATGGTGAGAGGCAAGTGCAAGACTGTAAGCAACAGAAGCCAATATATGTGGGCATCATCAGAACCCAGTTCTCCCACCACAGCAAGCCTTGAATATACCAACATACCTGAAAATCAGGAAGTTGACCTAAAATCCTATGTCATGAAGATAATAGAATCCTTTAAGGAGGATATCAATAACTCAATGAAAGAAGTAGAGGAAAACACAGGTAAACAGGAAGAAACCCTTAGAGAAGGAACAAATAAATCCCTTAAAGAAATACAGGAAAAAATAATAATATAGGTGAAAGAATTGCATAAAGTGGTCCAAGACCTAAAAGTAGAAGTAGAAACAAGAAAGAAAATACAAATGGAGGCAAAAACTGGAAATGGAAAACCTAGGAAAGAGGTCAGGAATCACAAATGTAAATATCACCAAACATAAAAACCTCCTAACACAAAACATCCAGGAAATTCAGAAAACAATGAACAAACCATTTGGTCTCTAAGACCATTTCATCTCTAAGAGTAATTGAAATATAGGAGAATGAAGATTTCCAGCTTAGAAGACCTGAAAATATCTTCAACTAAATCACAGAAGAAAAGTTCCCCAACCTTAAGAAACAGATGGCCATAAAGCTACAAGAAGTCTACAGAACACCAAAGGAAATGGGACTACAAAAGAAAATTCTCTGGTCACATAGTAGTCAAAGCACTAAATGCACAGAACAAAAAAGAATATTAAAAGCTTCAAGGGAAAATGGCCAAGTAACATACAAAGACAGACTTATCAAAATTACACCAGACATTTCAAAAGACTATGAAAGCCAAAAGAGCCTGGTCAGAAGTCATGTACACTCTAAAAGAACACAAATGCCAGCCCAGGCTACTATAACCAACAAAATTCAAAATCAACCAAAATATTCCAGGACAAAACCAAATTCAAACCATATTTATAAATCCAACCCTAAGATTTTAGAAGAAAAACTCCAATATATGGAAGATACCTACATCAAAGAAAAGACAAGATATTAACCATCTCACAACAAACCCAAAAAAAGAAAACCACAAGCACATAAAGCTGCCTACAAAACCAAATATAACAGGAACCAAAAGTCATCTATCTTTAATATCTTTCAGTATTGATGGATACAACTCATCTATAAAAAGATATAAGCTAAAAGACTGGATAAGCAAACAAGATCCAGCATTTTGCTGCATATAAGAAACACACCTCATTAACAATGACAGATACTATCTCAGAGCAAAAGTATGGTAAAATGTCTTCCAAGAAAATGGTCCCAAGAAACAAGCTGGGGTTGCCGTTCTAATATCCAATAAAATGGCCTTTGAACCAAAAGCTATCAAGCGTGATAAGGAAGAACACTTCATATTCATTGAAAGGAAAATTCACCAAGAGAAAGTCTCAATTCTGAACATCTATGTCCCATATGCAAAGGATGCCACATTCATAAAAGAAACTTTACTAAAGGTCAAAACACACATTGAACTCCACACAATAATAGTGGGAGACTTCAAGAACCCACTCTTACCAATGGAAGGCCACTGAAACAGAACCTAAACAGAGACACAATGAAACTAATAAAGGTTATGAACAAAATGGATTTAAGAGATATCTACATTATATTTCACTCTAAAACACCTTCTTTTCAACACCTCATGGTAGCTTCTCCAAAATCAACCATAAAATTGGTCACAAAGCAATCCTCAACTGATACAAGAAGATGGATATAATCCCATGCATCCTATCAGACCATAATAGCATAAAGCTGGTCTTCCAGCAAAAGTAACAGAAAACCTACATACATGTGGAAACTGAACAACTCTCTACTCAATGATAATTTGGTCAGGGAGCAAATTAAGAAATAAATTGAAGACTTCCTGTAATTTAATGAAAATGTTGACACATCATACCCAAACTTATAGGACACAATGAAAACAGTGCTAAGAGAAAAATTTATAGCACTAAGTTTACTGGTAAAGAAACTGAAGAGATCTTACACTAGCAGCTTAATAGCACACCTGAGAGTTCTAGAACAAAAAGAAGCAACTCACCCAAGAGGAGTAGATGAAAGGAAATAGTCAAACTCAGGGCTGAAATCAACCAAATAAAAATGAAGAGAACAATACAAAGAATCAGCAAAACCAAAAGCTGGTTCTATGAAAGAAAAAACAAAATAGATAAACCCCTAGCCAAACTAACTAAAGGACCAGAGGCAGTATCCAAATTAACAAAATCAGAAATGAAAAAAAGAAACATAACAACAGAAAAAGAGAAATTTCATCATCAGATCCTACTACAAAAGTCTATACTCACAAAACAAAACTAAATGAACTGAATGATTTTCTAGACAGATACCATATACCAAAGTTAAATCAAGAGCAGATAAAATTTCTAAACAGGCGTATATCCCATATATCCCATAAGGAAATAGCTGAAGTCACTGAGAATGGGGTCACCATTGGAGGAGTTAGAGAAAGGATTGAAGGAGCTGAAGGGGCTTGCAACTCCATAAGAACAACAATACCAACCAACCATAGCTTCCTGGGACTAAACTAGTAAGCAAAGAATACACATGGACAGACTCATGGCTCCAGCTGCATATGTAGCAGAGGATGGCCTTGTTGGGCAGCAATGGGAGGAGAAGCCCTTGGTCCTGCCAAGCGCAGACTCTGGTATAGGGAAATGTCAGGGTGGGGAAGCAGAAAGGCAGGGCGGTAGTGAATGGGAACAGGGAACACCATTATAGAAGAAGGGATACGGGGACAGGGTGGTGGGCTTATGGATGGGAAACTGGGAAAGGGAAAAATTTGAAATGTAAATAAAAAGTATTCAAGAACAAAAACAACAACAACAACAAAACAAAAACAAAAGAAAACCCAAAACAAAACCAAAAAATTCCCAATAAATAAAAGCCAGTGCCAGATAGATTTAATTCAAAATTCTACCAGACCTTCAAACAAGACCTGATACAAATATTCCTCAAACTATTCCATAAAATAGAAACAAAAGGAACACTACATAATTCATTCTATGAAGCCACAATTACTCTGATACCTAACCCACACAAGGACCCTACCCAAAAAAAGAACTTCAGACCAATCTCACTTATGAATATTGATGCATTCAATAAAATTTTTGCAAAACTAATGCAAGAATACAACAAAACTACCATTCACCATGAGCAAGTAGTTCATTTCAGTGATGCAAGGTTAGTTCAATATATGAAAATCCATTAATGAAATCCACCATATAAACAATCTCAAAGAAAAAAAATCACATGGTCATCTCCATACACGAAGAAAAAGCATTTGTCAAAATACAACATCCCATCATGTTAAAAGTATTAGAGACATCAGGAACTCGAGGCCCATACCTAAACATAATAGAAGCAATTTACTGCAAACCAACATCCAACATCAAATTAAATGAAGAGATAATCGAAGCAATCCCACTAAAATTGGGGAGAAGACTAGGATTCCTACACTCCCAATACCTATTCAATATAGTACTTAAAGTGCTAGCTAGAACAATAAGACAACAAAAAGAGATCAAGGGGATAAAAATTGGCAAAGAAGAAATAAAGGTATCAGTATGTACCAATGACATGATAGTATATGTAAGTGACCCCAAAAATTCTACCAGAGAACTTCTTCAGCTGATAAACAACTTCAGCAAAGTGGCTGGATATAAAGTTAACTCAAATCAGTAGCATTCCTTTATACATATGATATGCAGGCTGAGAAAAATATTAGGGAAACAACTCCCTTTACAATAGCCACAAATAATATAAAATATCTTAGAGTAACTCTAACTAAACAAGTGAAGGATTTTTTTTATGATAAGAACTTCAGTCTCTCAAGAAAGAAATTGAAGAAGATCTCAGAAGATGGCGAGATCTCCTATGCTCTTAGATTGGCAGAATTAACATAGTAAAAATGGCCATACTACCAAAGGCAATCTACAGATTCAACGCAACCCCCATCAAAATCCCCACAAAAATATTCTTCAGAGATATGGAAAGAGCAAATTCTCAAATTCATCTGAAAAGGCAAGAAACCCAGAGTAGTGAAAACAATTCTTTAAATAAAAGAATGGCTGGTAGAATCACCATCTCTGACCTCAAGATCTCCTACAGAGCAATAGTGACAAAAATACATGGTATTGGTACAGAAGCAGACAGGTTGATCGATTGAATACAATTGGAAACTCAGAAATAAAACCACATATGTAGGCTCACATGATCTTTGACCAAGAAGTCCAAAAGATACAATAAGAAAAAAAAGCATCTTCAATAAATGGTTCTGGTCTAACTTGATGTCTCTATGTAGAAAAATGAAAATAGACCCTTATTTGTCACCATGCACAAGCTCAAGTCCAAGTGGATCAAGGTCTCAACCTAAAACCAGATATAGTGAATCTAACAGAAGAGAAAGTGAGAAAGAGCCTTGAACTCATTGGCATAGGGCGAAATATTCTAAACAGACCTCCAATGGCTCATGCTTTAAGATCAAGAATTAATAAATGGGACCTCATGAAACTGGGAAGCTCCTGAAGGACAAAGCACATAGTCAATAAGACAAATCAGCATCCTACAGATCAGGAAAAGACATCAGTAACCCCACATTCAGTAGAGGGCTAATATCCAATATGTATAAAGAATTCCAGAAGTTAACCACCAAAAATACAAACAATCCTATAACCACCAAAAATACAAACAATCCTATCAAAAAATGGGGTATAGAACTAAACCAAGAATTGACAACAGAGGAATCTCAAATGGCTGAGAAATACCTAAAGATATGTTCATAGTTCTTAGTGATCAGAGAATTTCAAATCAAAACAACCCTGAGATTCCACTTTAGACCAGTCAGAATGTCTAAGATCAAAACCTCAGGTGACAACACATGTTGGCAAGGATGTGGAGAAATATGAACACTCCTCCATTACTGGTGAGATTGCAAACTGGTACTACCATTCTGGAAATCAATTTGGAGGTTCCTCAGAAAATTGGAAATAGACCTACCTAAAGACCCAGAAATACGACTCCTGGGAATATACCCAAAAGATGCCCACCATGCCAGAGGGGCACGTGTTCCACAATATTCACAGTGGTCTTATTTGTGATAGCCAGAATCTGGAAACAACTCAGATGTCCCGTGACAGAAGAATGAATACAGAAAATGTGGTTCATTTACACAATGGAATACTACTCACCTATTAGAATGAGGACATTCTGAGTTTTGCAGGCAAATGTATAGAACTAGAAAATATCCTGAATGTGGTAACTCACACCCAAAAGGAAGGACCTGCACAGTATGTTCTCACTAATAAGTGAATAGTAGCCATGTACAGAATACCCAAGATACAGTCCACAGAACACGTAAGTCAACAAGCTGAAAGGCCCAAGTGAGGTTCCCAGTCTCACTTGGGAGGGAGAAGAAAGCAACCACAAGTGGGCAGGGAGGAAGGGACCAACTGGGGAAGGAAACTGGATGGGATTAGAGGGAGAGGGAAACATGATCTGGTATTGGGTTGGGAAAAAGGACTGAAGCCCTCAGGGACAGTAGAAAGAATGGAAACAGCCAACCTCTGGAGGAAGGATCCTCTTGGAGGATCCTCTAAAATGTACCAGAGACCTGGGGAGTAAGAGACTATCAGGAATCAACGGTGGGGGAGGATCTTAAATGAAATGCCCTACAGTGGGAAAATGGACGTATTGAAACCACCTCCAGCAAAAGACAGGGCATGAAATGAGGGATGAGGTTGCTATTCCACAGTCAAAGCTCTGACCCATAATACTTGCTGTCTGAAAGAAATGCAGGGATGCAAATGGAGAAGAGCCTGAGGTAAAGAAGGTCCAGCAATAGGCCCAATGTGTGCTCCAGCTCAAGGGGAGACCCCAAGAACTGACACCATTACTGAGTCTGTGGGATGCTCACAAATAGGGGCCTATCATGACTGCCCTCCAAAAGACCCTACAAGCAGCGGAAAGAGTCAGATGCAGATATGTGCAGCCTGTCCTGATTCCTGTTGTTGAATTAAAGAAAAGCTGGGGGAAGGTAAGGAGGAGTGCAACCCTGTAGGAGGACAGGGAGTCTCACTTAACTTGGACCTCTGAGATTTCTCAGACCTTGGATTACCAACCAGGTACCATTCACCAGCTTAAATGAGGCCTCCAACACATACAGCAGATGACTGCTGGGTCTGGGTTCAGTCAGAGAAGATGCACCTAACCCTCAAGAGACTGAAGGCTCCAGGAAGTTTAGAGGTCTGGTGGGGTGGGATATCCTTGTGGATACACTGTGGGTGCAAGGAGTTATGAAATGTGGGCTCGGACCAGAAGGGGAATGAAATATGAAGTGTAAAAATAAATAAATTAATTAAAAGGAGAAGAAAAAGTAAAAGAAAAAGAAACTACAAAAAAGACAGATCCTAAAAATGGAATAATGGATTCAGTAAAATAAAACTTAAGTTTATTTCATGCAAATAAGCATTTAAAGCTGTGGGAATGTTTACAGAGCAGGCTATAGCAAGTACTTTTAAAATTTACATTAAGAAACTATACAGAAATGTAAATAAAATTTAATAATTTACTGAAATATTACAGGTTAAAATAGACTTCAACTCATGTTCTTATGCAAAAACTTTGTAGTATAGCATGCATTTATATGTAAACATAAAACAAAACATTAGAAGAATTTAAACACAAAAACGTTTGGACCTACAACAGAAACAATACCCTTGAAAGAAATCATGTGACTATATTCATAAGCCATAAGTGTGCTCCAAACTCAGCATACTGGTAAGTTAACAATAAACTTAGGTTATTATTATTAGACAATAGGGTCATTCTATATGCAAAAATATTTTCAAGAGTCCTCAGTCAGGAAACTGAGTCCTTCCGGAATTCTATTATTGCTTGGGTGATTAAATTATTCTTTTCTTATTTTTCCATCTTTATTTAAT